>NC_133325.1:544294978-544577478 GCF_042186555.1 Aquarana catesbeiana | reverse complement strand
ATTGTTAGGCAGTTAAAGAAATCTGGAATGTATGCCATAATGGCAGACGAAGCAAGGGATAAAAGAAAAGAGCAACTTGCTATCTGTGTACGCTTTGTTGAACCTGACACAAGTGCTGTAAAAGAACATTTCCTGGGATTTTGTGAACTGAAAGATTTAAGTGCAAACTCAATAACAGAATCTTTGGAAGATTGCCTCACAGTTAATGGTTTAGCCAATGTCCTCTGTGTTGCTCAGACGTACGATGGAGCTGCAGCTATGAGTGGCGTAATTGGTGGTGTACAAGCAAAGTTTCAGAAAAAACATCCTGAAGCTATTTATGTTCACTGTTATGCCCATGAACTAAACCTTGTACTCTGCTATACCTGTAAAGCAATCCCAGAGGCTTCAGATTTTTTTCAAACACTAGAAAACCTTTATACTTTTTTTAGTGTTTCTTTTACACAGCACCAAAAGTTCATTGATGTTCAGGCGCAACTTGGACTAAAAGAAACAGAACTAGTACAGCTCTCAGAGACACGTTGGTCTTGCCAGATACGTTCCATTACTGCCCTAATACGCAACTTTACAGCTGTTGTGCAGTGTCTTAAAGAGGAGAAATCTGCCATAGCCACTGGCTTGTTGATTAAATTACGCAGGTTATCAATGCGTTACTGCCTTTTTGCATTTGAATTGTTACTGGGTACTACAGAAGGTTTCCATAAGTTGCTTCAGAAGGAAAACCTAGATTTGTCTACTGCATTAGAGTATAAAAAAGATGTTTGTACTTCATTAAGATCTCTAAGAACCAATGCCAAATCAAGAGATATACTTCAAAAAGCTGTTTCTTTGTTTGACACTGACACTGAGAATCCACAAACATCCAGGCAAATTAAAAAACCAAGAATGATGGAAGACTTTGTGTATGAAGCCAGACCAACACCACGTGATCATTTGTCAAGTGAAGATGATCTTAGAACAAAAATCTTTTACCCTTGCTTGGACCGAATGCTCTCTGAACTTGACCATCGTTTCTCAAGCATTAAAGAAACTTTGGTCAAGGGCATTGAGGCATGCAACCCACTTTCTTCATCTTTTCTGTCAGAAGACATAAAGGCACTTGCACAACATTACAAAATTGATCTGCACTATGAAGAAGTAGTTGTTGCTAAAAACTTCTTTGAACGCAAAAAACAGGAAGGTGTGGTACTAACAGTACAGCACATTTGCAAACTTTTGGATCCTTTAATGTTTCCAACGGTTAAAAAAATCATGCAAATTGTCCTAACAATTCCTGTGAGCAGCTGCTCTTGCGAAAGATCATTTAGTGCTTTGAGACGTCTTCATACATGGCTCAGAGGTACAATGGGGCAAGCAAGGCTTCATCATCTTGCAGTTCTTTCCATTGAAAAGGGCGTTTTGGAATCGGTGTCTGATGAATGTGTAATTGATCATTTTGGTAACAAACGATCACGAAGGCATACCTTGGTTCTATCAAGAGATTAACCATTACAAGCACTTCAGCTGCCTCAGTAAATTGAATTTGCTCCTGGCTGAAAATAATATTCTAAACTATACCTATAGTAGGGGTAGGGTAGCTAAAGAATAACAGTTAATGGTGGTTGGCTGGTTGGGATGCTATGTACAGTATCTCACAAAATAAGTACCCATACACCTCACATTTTTGTAAATATAGCTTTTCATGTGACAACACTGAATAAATTACATTTTGCTACAATTGAAAGTAAAAGTAGTGAGTGTACGGCTT
The DNA here is from genome assembly GCF_042186555.1 of Aquarana catesbeiana. Taxonomy (NCBI): domain Eukaryota; kingdom Metazoa; phylum Chordata; class Amphibia; order Anura; family Ranidae; genus Aquarana; species Aquarana catesbeiana. Next base: position 544,575,731 of record NC_133325.1, on the reverse strand, counting down.
GTATAACAGTGTAAATTTGCTGTCCCCTCAAAATAACTCAACACACAGCCATTAATGTCTAAACCGCTGGCAACAAAAATGAGTTTACCCCTAAGTGCAAATGTCAACATTGGGTCCACTCCAAAGTCTTAATATTTTGTGTGGTCACCAATTTCTCGCACTGCTTTAACCCTCTTGTGCATGGGAGTTCACTGGAGCTTCAAGGTTGCTACTGGAGTCCTCTCTGGCTCTTCCACTCCTCCATGACAACATCACGGAGCGGAGCTGTTGAATGTTTGATACTTCCGCTCCTCCACTTGCACTTTGAGGATGCCCCAACGATGCTCAATCTGGTTTAGGTATGGAGATATGCCCAATTTGGGGTATACTCTTGCCAGCAGTTTAGACCTTAATGGCTGTGTGCGTTATTTTGAGGGGACAAATTTACACTGTTATACAATCTGTACACTCACAAATTGTAGCAAACTGACATTTCTTCAGTGTTGTCAGATGTAAAGATAGAATAAAAGATTTACAAAAATGTGAGGGGTGTACTCTTGTGAGATGCTATATGTACCCCTTTATTGCAAAATTATTTCCTACAGTAAGACAATGTCTGAACAAGTACAATTGTTAGTGAATTTAATCGAATGTATGCCATAGTAGCAGACAAAGCAAGGAAGGGATAAAAGAAGGCAGCAACTTTGTATCTGTGCAAGCAATGTTCAACCAGACACAAGTGCTGTCAAATCTTTCAGTTCACAAAATCCCAGGAAATGTTCTAAGTGCAGATCCAATAATAGAAAATCTTCAAAAGATTCTCTGGCGTATCACTTGTGTAGACAATCTCTTCTCTGTCTTACTCAGACATCAAAAATTAGTTACCGAAAATGGAATATTGTAATACTATACTACAGTTTAAAAATGATGGCACTTTACAGTATGTTTACTATATGGTTAACGAGTTGTAATATTTGTAGTTTTACTACAACAAATTGTTTGCACTTTTATTTAAAGTTTTAAACTGGTGTATTTTCAACTCATGAAGCAACTTGCACTTTTTTTTTTTGGTTTGTTTTTCAAGAAACTCCAAATTGTAGTGAATCAAAATACAAATGGCAAAGATCAAGCTATGGATACATACTACTAGTACTACAGTCGATTTTGGAGAATTTCTCCATATTAGTTATTTTTATATCCATTTAGCATTTTGATCTTTGCTATCGTTTGGAGTTTATTGAATAAACCACTGTTATGTGTTAAATAAGTGTTATAACAAGTGTCCTAAATATCGACAAAGAAACCCATGCCATGTTTAGGGTATTCTCTCCTTCCAGTATACCTCTATGAGTCTGACCCTAAAAGTGGGATAGTTCTATCTATACTATAGTCTATAGGCACCAAAATAACTTTAGCTTAATGAACCAATTTTTGTGTATTATTAATCCTGCCCCTGCAATCTGTCTCACTGCTCAATTCTCTGCCATTTAGCTGTTAAATCACTGAATATTTTTTTATTTTTTTGTTTTTCAGCCTAGTCATAACCTTGCCTTGTGTGACTAACACAGCTTCCTTAAAATGTTGCTGTCAAGAGACATCTAATGTTTAGACTTCCTTTACTGTACATTGGGGTTGATTTTCTAAAACTAGAGTGCAAAATGTGGTGCATCTGTGCATAGTAACCAATCAGCTTCCAGGTGGTATTGTGAAAGCTGAACTGAACAAGCTGAAGTTAGAAGCTGATTGGCTACCGTGCACAGCTGCACCAGATTTTGCACTCTACTGTTTGGTATTTAAAAGTTATCTCCTGCACTGTAATTTGCCTTTAGGGGACACCTCCCGTATCGTATGTGCTTAAGGTTAAATTTACAGAGGAGATTAAAAACCTCTACAGTGAGCAAATTCTGATGGGAAAATTAAACCCTTTTTTTTTCATGGCTGTGTCAGTCACATGCAGGGGAGGTGTAACTAGGGCTGCCTGCATCCATTCAAAGGACAGAAACAAAAGTGTTTCAACGCCTAAATGGCAGAGAAACTAAAGGTGTATGGGTGGGGTGGTCTATACACAAATGGATTAAGCTAATTTTGTTGCCTCTTTCCTATAGTATCCCTTTTAGTAGTGAATGGACGTGTGTAAACTGCCTTTTATGGATAGTTTTGGACTTCAAGATTTTAAACTGATGTTTATTTCACATCAGTCAGTACCTTGTACTTTTTTGGTTGTTTTTTTCACTAAACTCAAAATTCTAGTGAACCAGAACCAAAAAGGCAAAGATCAAGCTAAAATTGGCAAGCTATGGCTACAAGGCGAGTTTGATAATTTCTCCATATTAGCTATTTTTACCTGCATTTTGCTCTTTGCTATAGTTTGGCATTTATTGAATAAACCCGCTATGTGTTAAATGAGTCTTGTATAACACGTCACGTGTCTTAAATATTGCCTATGACACCCATGCGGCATGGGTTCATTGAGGTTGACTGGAATGAGAGAATAACCTAAACATGGCCATGTCCATGCCATGTTTAGGGTATTTTCTCCTTCCAGTCTACCTCTATGACCCTTGGGCCTTGTTCACACCTATGCATTTTTATTGTTTTTTTGCATTTTGCAGATTTGCACTACAGTCTATTTAACATTGTTTCCAATGAAGCACACTCTGTAGTTCAAATATGCAAAAAGCACTAAAAATGCATAGGTGTGAATCAGGCCTAAAAGTGGAATAGTTCTACAATATTTAAAAATATACTATAGGCACCAAAATAACTTTAGCTTAATGAAGCAGTTTTGGTGTATGAATCATGCCCCTGCATTCCTACATGCTGTCTCACGGCTCAATTCTTTGCCATTTAGCAGTTAAATAACAGATTTTTTATTTTTTTTGTCTTTCGGCCTGACTGAGCCTAGTCATGCCTTGTGTCAGTCACTCACACTGCCTCCCTAAAATTTTGCTGTCAAGAGACATCCAATGTTTAGAATTCCTTTACTGTACATTGGGGTTGATTTTCTAAAACTAGAGTGCAAAATGTGGTGCATCTGTGCATAGTAACCAATCAGCTTCCAGGTGGTATTGTGAAAGCTGAACTGAACAAGCTGAAGTTGGAAGCTGATTGGCTACCGTGCACAGCTGCACCACCAGATTTTGCACTCTGTTTTGTGTTTACAATTTCTCATCTGATTCATGCACTGTAATTTGCCTGTAGGAGCCACCTCCTGTATGTCATGTGCTTAAGGTTCAATTTACAGAGCACTCAGAGGAGATTAAAAACCTCTACAGTGAGCAAATTCTTATGGGAAAATTAAACCCTTTTTTCATGGCTGTGTGAGCTGTCAGTCACATCCTGGGGACGAGGTTTAACTAGGGCTGCCTCACCTGCATCCATTCCATGGACAGAAACAAAAGTGATTAAACGCCTAAATGGCAGAGAAACTAAAGGTGTATGGTCTATACACAAACTGATTGAGCTAGTTTTGTTGTCGATTACTTGTAGTATCCCTTCTAGTAGCGAATTGATGTGTGTAAGCTGCATTTTATGGGTAGTTTTTGAATTTTATATTTAAACAGATGTGTATTTCACATCAGTGAGTACCTTGCACTTTTAAGTAGTGAATTGATGTGTGTAACCTGCTGCATCTGTTTGTATTGGATGTTGATAACTTTGTTTTAAGTATAATAAAAATACAACTTATTAAGACATTTTGTATGCTTTTTTTTTTTTTTACTTGAGACAAGTTGATAGTCTGAATTTACTCTTCTGCCAATGTGTTTTGGTGTGTGCATTTAACAAAGGGGATGTGTGTGCGCAATGCCCAAGCATATATTCTATTTTGCTCCCTGCATAAGATTACTACTGACTTAAACATAGTTTTTTATAATACTCGTCGTAGGTGAGGTCAGTGTATGTCAGTTAGCCAGGTCAGTGTAGTGTATGTATGTCAGGTAGGTAGGTAAGGTGAGGTCAGTGTATGTATGTCGGGTAGGTGAGGTCAGTGTAATGGTCAGCGTGTCAGTTAGGTGAGTTTAGTGCCCATCATTGATGGGCAGCACTGGTAAGCCAGGCAGCAACCAGCAAGTTAGCTTACCCCCCACCACACAACCCCACCACCCAGCCAAAAACACCCGCGACATGACAACCTCGGATCCCCCCATGGTGCCACCATCGGCCTTCGGGCTGAAGCCCCTGGTCTTTTTGACACCTAGCAACGCCCCTGATCCATAGCCACTCTTTAGTTCAATAATAGCTTTTAAATCAACCCACTGCTATGCACTGTCAATCAACAAGCTGGTAGACTAGATGGGGAACTAGTCTGTTCGTTCCCCATCGGGTTACTTCCACCCACCCAGTGTCAAGGCATTTCCAAATATGGGCATGTATATGACAACTTCCCAGCACAGATGTGGCCCACTCTCAGTACTGGCTTATCTCCATAGGCCAAATCAGAGCTGGTCTTAATTACTCAGTTTATTAATCTGCGAACCGGTGGTAATTCTTTAAAAATCGGTTACTGCCATAACAACAGGCTCATGGCCTGTAATGTTACCGAAACTGGCATTAATGCTTGTCTGAATTAGGCGCAGGTAGTTCTAAACTACCACCAGAAATGTATTGTAAAGGCTTTATGAATTTCCCTCAAGGTGTCATGAATTTTGTCCACACATTTAAAGTTGTTCTAAGGGCTCAAGGTTTTTACCTTCATGCATTCTATGCATATAGGTAAAAAACATTCTCTGGGGAGCAGTCCTCCCAGCCACCCTAATACTTATCTGAGCCCCATCTGATTCAACGATATGCACAAGAGCCTCGGCTCCCCAGGCACTCTCCCTCCTCATTGGGTGAGACAATCACTCTTCAGTGAGCCAATAAGGAGAGAGAGAGAGAGAGGGGGCAGGAATGAGCACCTCGGGAACGAGCCTGCTTGGGTGCCCCCATTGCAAGCTGCTTGCTCTGGGGGTACTCAGCAGGAGAGAGGGGCCAAGAGCTCCGGGGAACGAAGGATTGGGGCTGCTCTGTGCAAAACCACTGCATGATGTTTGTTATTTAAAAAAAAATAAAAGCCTTTAATATCACTTTAACCCTTTCTGTAGTGTATTAAATACCGTATTTCAAAAAAAGATATATTCCCAAATCTTTCTTTCTCGGTCTGATGTGAAAATTCCTTTTAGTGTAAGTACCTTGTGTGTTCTTTGGTATGTCCTGGTATTCAGAACTGGTGTCTTACAGGAGTGTCATAAGAAAAGAAAGCCGCTCACAGGACTCTCACTCCTATCTGGTAGTGAACGCCCTCACTCAGCCTCACAGGTGCTGGCTCTGCACAAATAGTGGAAAACAAGGAAGAAAAATCTGGACGGCCGCACTTTTGTGAAGAAAAAAAGCACCTTTATTGTAGCAAAAAAATGAGTACAAATAGGTCACATAAAAAGTGGATGGTGTAGGATAACTGCTAACACGTTTCACATCAACCGATGGTTATTCATAGCTAAGTTGAAGGTTGTCACAACATGAATATATAGCAGGTAAGTGATTAAAAACATCTGAAACACCTGACAATAAGTAAAGGGCGAGAAAGAAAAAGAAAAGAAAAGCTCCACCCCCGTTACTTATTTAACCTTCAAAGGCCCAGAAAGTGTGAAATGCTAATAAAAAATTGTGTGAAATTAAAAAACTACATTTCAATAAAATTCTGGATGATCGCAATAATTTATACAATACCTAAGAAAAATTACAGAAAGTCCACACATAAATATATATGTATGTAATTGATGTATGTCAAATAAATACCAAATAGATAAATACATAAATGTGTGTAGATGAAAGCACACTCAAACTATATACTAAGGCTTCATTAAAGTAAGGTGCTTTGTGTGGAACAGACGTTATCATGAACTGTACCAAATTTATGCAATCCACATATACATTGTAGTGCGCCACAGAATTACCCCATTAAAAGATGTCAAAGAGAGGGGGGAAAAAGAAAACATATTAAACATATTAATATTAAAAAAATATGAACTGGTACATAGACATAAATTCTCCCCTACATGCACAGCACACTCATTTATAGATGCTATTATATTATCAATTCATAAGTGCACAATAAGCAAACTACATTTGGAAGGCGCCAAGGCAGTGCCAGCACTATCAAACAAATTGAATTGAAAATAAAAAAAAAGGGGGGGGGGCGGTAAAACTAACCTTATAGTATATTGTTTAGGCACTGCATAGGCCATCCAAAAAAAGCGCACAGAAATGTAAATGTATACAATAAAAGCTCGAACTTGTGACTGTTATAGACCCCCGGAGTAACATGGTAAGCATATATAAATGTAAGCTCAAAAATAGCCCACCGATAACCAGAAATATGAACCATACTGTCTCGCTAGCCAAGAATGAAGCCCTATGTGAAGTGGAATACCTAAAACGGAGCATTATGATTCCGAATAAAAAGAAAAGAAATCCACCTGAGTCTCTCTGTATATGTCAAAACAGCCCCGCTAATATGTAGCAAGAGACAAAAAGTTGTAGCTGAAATTTGCTAATAAAAGTATCAATCTATAAAGTATGTATGTAAAAGCAGACACTGCTCAAACACAACGGAAAGGAAACAAAGGCTAATCTCAACTAAAAGATCGTGTCCTCAGCATGGAAAGTGAGTTGCACTATGAAGGCAAGAGTCTCACTCCACATGCTGCAGCACACCAATCTCCAGCGAATTTAAATCCATCTCAATGCTGTATTATGTAAGCCCAAAAATAATGTTGGATGAACAGTATGAGTGGGGAGATGACATGTAATATAGGCTATAAACCGCAATATCGGTATTTAGATGTAACCCATCCACTGAAGTGGGGTAAAGATTACTATTGGAGCAGAAGTGCTGCTCTATCCACGGCCATCTGCCTTTCGCTGCTGGAAAAGAGACCCTTGATAAGCCTACCAAATGCGTGCAAGAAGACAGTAGTTGTGATTGAGGTTTGCCAGTCATGGTTCCAATCTATGAAAAGGATAAATATATGTGTATAAACAAATACTAGTACCTAGACACACAAAAAAGGAGCAAAGAGAAAATCTCAACTTAAAAGTCGTGTCCCAGCAAAAAAGCGAGTTGCACTATAAAAGCAAAGAATCTCGCTCCCCATACTGTAGTGGACAGTATATTAGTGAATTTAAATCCATCCCAGTATATTGTAATGAAAACTACTAGGTTGCTCCCCAATACAAGTGATAATCCTCCAAAGCTTTCAGTAGAAGTGTGACACATCCCATTCATAATTTAAACCAGAGGGCTGTTTAGTATTTGAAATAAAAATCCATTTAACTTCTTGTCTACACAAAATATTAAACTTATCCCCCCCTCTGAGTGGTTTCTTAATCTTCTCAATCCCCTGAATGACAAGACTTTTCGTATCCTTCTGGTGGTGGACATTCCAGTGTCGTGCTACATTGGTTGAATGATTTTTTGTGATGTCATAAAGGTGATCATAGAGCCTATCTTTTAACCTGCGAGTAGTCCTACCGACATACTGCACTTGGCACACTGTACAGGTGATGACATATACTATGTACCGTGTATTACAATTTATAAAAGAGCGTATCTTATGGGTATTGCCTGTGGAGGCTGATGTAATGGTACTTCCTTTGTGAATGAAAGGACAATATGAGCATTCACGGCCCCCACACCCAAATGTGCCCTGAAAAGATAGCCATGTACTGGATGAACTTGTGCTGGAAAAAAGACTAGGTGATAGTAAGCTACCTAGAGATGGGGGTCTTCTGGAGACAGTACAGATCCCTTTTTGAAGAATGTGCGAATATGCTGGGTCATGATGCAAAATTGGGATATATTTTGTAACTATCCTTTTAATTTTATCAAATTCTTCACTATAGGGGGTAGAGAAGGCCGGGATAGAATTTCATTTTTTAGAATTGGCATGTTTGTTGGAAGGTCTGTTGGTAAGGAGTTTATCTCTAGAAACCTGATTGGCTATTTTAAGGCCTCTGTTAATAGTTGATTTTGAATATCCCCTGGACTCAAATCTTGCTGTCATAGGTGTAGATTCCTGATTAAAGTCAGATTGTTTGCTACACAGTCTTTTCGACCTCAAAAATTGGCCTACTGGGATACTGTTGATAGTGTGGCTTGGATGGCCAGAATCTGCCCGTAGCAACACGTTGCCTGCACTAGGCTTCCTAAATAGACTGGAGACTATCCTGCCATTTTCTCCTGTTAATTTAACATCCAAAAATTCTATGGTTTTAGAATTCATGGTGCCAGTGAATTTCAAATTAAGCTCATTATCGTTTAAAAACATTAACCAATTCTCAAGATCAATGATGGGATTAGAAACAATAAAAAGAAGATCATTAATATATCTGCAATAAAAGATGGTATCAGAAGGACAGGGGCCACCAGCCCCAAAGATGCGGTGCCTTTCCCACCACCCCATGTATAAATTGGCCAGAGACGGTGAAAACTTGACACCCATGGATGCACCGCATCTCTGGAGGTAGTGGCCCCGGTCGAACATATAGAAATTGTGGGTTAACAAAAATTCCAGACACATCAATATGAATTCCTGTAAAACAGGAGAAAATAGTCTCGATCTCTGTAGAAAAAACTTACAGGAGTGTCATGTTGCTTTTCAAGTGTACTTTCAGTTTCGTTTCCCCAATTTAGATTTCTTTTGGAAAGGTATTTTGAGCAGAACAACATGTATAAAGCATTTGATGTCGGTTTAGGCAAAATACTTCTGATTAGCTGCATTCATAAATTGGGAGGTTGTCTATAGCAGAGCAGAGGGAGATCTGGGAATATTTCTCTTAAGCTGGGTATACACTGAGTTTTTTTTCTTTGTTCAACCTGCCGTTTGAATGAAAAAACCTCACAGATTCCCACATCCACACAAGCAATGTGAATGCAGGAATCTTCCCCACAGCAGTATTGTATTCTGACAGCAGGGACTCCTCCGCTGTCGGAATGCACTGATCAGCTCATCCCTGATCAGGTTGATCAAATGCTGGTTTTCCAGCAGGACCATTTGACAGAATTTTAGTACATATATACCCAGCTTTTGTTCTTAGCTATTTTTCTCAGGGTATTTAGTTGGGACTAGGGATGAGCCGAACACCCCCCCCCCCCCCCCCCCCATTGCAAAAAAAATATGTGGGACACTTTTTTGGCTGCAGGCGGAGCCATACAATAATTAGGGGGTGGAGCATTCGTTTGTGGGCGTGGCTTAGAAAAACCAAGTGCGGCGTGCAAAGCGCGTCACGGCGAAAAATGGGCGTGGCTTACGTGAAATAGTGGGTGTGGTTTAAATGGGCGTGGCTCACGAGGGTGTGGTTAGAGTCTGAGATGAATGAGGGATGGAGAGGGAAAGGGGGAGAGGGAGAGGGGAATGACGGGACAGCAGCCCCAGACCCTACACAATAAAAATATGTGTATTCTAGAAAGTTTAACAATCAGCAGATAAAGATACTCCAAACGCCTGGTGTTAACGCTTCAATCATCCCGGCACCATGGTTGTTATGGTGTCAGGATGATTAAAGCGCATTATTTCTATTGTTACATTGTAATATCAAATTAAATCATTCAACTCACCATAATGCCGAATCAGTGGGATCCCTGAGCGTGTCACTAGCCACGTCACCTGCCACCAGCAGAGTCTGTCCTTGCATCAGGTGCACCCGGCAGAGTCTGTCCTTGCATCAGGTGCCCCCGGCAGAGTCTGTCCTCACATCAGGTGCCCCCAGCAGAGTCAGTATAGACCCCATCAGTGCAGACCCCCCTCCATCAGTGCAGACCCCCTCAGTGCAGACCCCCTCAGTACAGACCCCCTCCATCAGTGCAGACCCCCTCAGTGCAGACCCCCTCCATCAGTGCAGATCCCCTCCATCAGTGCAGACCCCCTACATCAGTGCAGACCCTCTACATCAGAGAAGACCCCCTCCATCAGTGCAGACTCCCCCTCTATTAGTGCAGGCCCCCACTCAGTGCAGCCCCCCTCTATTAGTGCAGACCCCCCTCAGTGCAGCCCCCTCTATTAGTGCAGCCCCCCTCTGTGCAGCCCCCCTCTATTAGTGTAGCCCCCCCTCAGTGCAGCCCCCCTCTATTAGTGCAGACCCCCCTCAGTGCAGCCCCCCTCTATTAGTGCAGACCCCCCTCAGTGCAGCCCCCCCTCCATTAGTGCAGACCCCCCTCAATTAGTGCAGCCCCACCTCAGTGCAGCACCCCTCTATTAGTGCAGACCCCACCTCAGTGCAGCCCCCCTCTATTAGTGCAGACCCCCCTCAATTAGTGCAGCCCCCCCTCTATTAGTGCAGACCCCCCTCTATTAGTGCAAACCCCCCCTCAATTAGTGCAGCCCCCCCCTCAATGCAGCCCCCCTCAGTGTAGACCCTCCCCTCAGTGCAGACCCTCCCCTCGTCCAGGAGCGGCCGGTGTTCTGCCGAGAAAGTTCCCCTCGGCAAGTAAGGACCCCCTGTACTGCGCAGGCACAGCGCTTGCGCAGTACGAGCTGGCGGAAATAGCTGAGCTGGGGATTTTTTCGGCAAGACGCGGCGGCGCCGTGTCTTCAGTGGAGAGGGGAGGGGCCGTGCAGCTAAAGAAGCCGATTCATTGGCTGCACGGATCGAGCCCCCTTCCTCTCTCCACTGACTGAACACTAGGGGGAAGATAGAGCGGCATTTTGCTAGAGCCAGCTGCTCCAAAAATTAAAAAAAACAACATTCCCGATTTTCCTTATGGAAAATCCCGATTTGGGACAGCCTCCAATCGGGACGAGGGTCCCAAAATCGTGATTGTCCTGCACAAAAAAGTTTTAAAAATGGCCGTTTTTTCGGGAGCAGTGATTTTAATGATGCCTAAAGTGAAAAAAAAAGTGAAACATTCCATTAAATATCATACCTGGGGGGTGTCTATAGTATGCCTGTAAAGTGGCACCTGTTTCCCGTGCTTAGAACAGTCCCTGCACAAAATGACATTTTTAAAGGAATAAAAGTCATTTAAAACTGCTTGCGGCTTTAATGTAATGTCGGGTCCCAACAATAAGGATGAAAATCAGTGAGACAAATGGCATGGTACCCCCCCATTCCATTACTAGGCCCTTTGGGTCTTGTATGGATATTAAGGGGAACCCCGTACCCAAATTAAAAAAAGGAAAGGCGTGGGGTCCCCAGCCCCTTTATACTCTGAACAACAGTATGCAGGCGGTGCAAACAAGACAGGGACTGTAGGTTTGTAGTTAAGTAGAATCTGTTTGTAATTTTGAACTGGTACATTTTTAAAGTGTAGCTCCAGCCAAAAAATCTATTTTTAAGCTTTTTGGAAAACATAGGGAAGGGTTATCACCCCTGTGACATTTGTTTTGCTGTCTGTGCACCTCTTCAGAAGATTTTACCTCACTTTCTGTCCCAATGTCAAAAGTTTTTTGAAAATTTGGGGGTTTTAGTGAAACAAGAATTGGTGATAAAGCATCAGTGAAGAGGAGACATGTTTTTTCCATATTAACTCTTACAGGAGAGAATTTGCCTTCCTAGGGGTAGATTTCATCTCACTTCCTGTTGTCTCCTTCCGTTTGCAAATAGGAGTCGTTTGTAAGTTGGATGTTTGAAAGTAGGGGCCTGCCCTATATACTCTGCCGAAATTGGGGCCTTAGGTGTTGGTGTTGCCACAACACTGTAAGCCCTCACAGTTACTCTTGGTGGGCACAGGAATGGGCCGTGCTGTGAAATATTAGATCAAGAATTGTAATTACATGCCATTGTTGAACAGTGGTAGAAATGTTGGGCCTTTGGTGATGGTGCTGGTCCCACAACACTGTAAGTCCTCATAGTTACACTTGGTGGGCGCTAGAACGGGCCCTGTTGTGAAATATTATATCAAGAATTGTAATTACATGCACCTGTTGAACAGGGACAGAAAAATTGGGCCTTTGGTGGTGGTGGTGTTGCCACAACACTGTAAGCCCTCACAGTTACTCTTGGTGGGCGCAGGAATGGGCCCTGCTGTGAAATATTAGATCAAAAATTGTAATTACATGTCCCTGTTTAACAGGGGCAGAAAAATTGGGCCTTAGGCACTGGTGCCACAACACTCCAACCCCTCACAGATGCTATAGTTGGAGTGCGGGAATGAGCCCTGCTGCAAAGTATTGCATCAAAAATTGTAATTATACGCCCCTGTTAAACAGGAGCTGAAAATTTGGGCCTTGGGCACTGGTGCCACAACACTGCAACCCCTCACAGATACTCTAGTTGGAGCGCAGGAATGAGCCCTGCTGCAAAGCATTGCATCAAAGATTGTAAATACACGCCCCTGTTAAACAGGGGCAGAAAAATTGGGCCTTAGCCACTGCTGCCACAACACTGCAACCCCTCACATATGCTATAGTTGGAGCACAGGAATGAGCCCTGCTGCAAAGTATTGCATCAAAAATTGTAATCATACACCCCTGTTAAACAGGGGATGAAAAATTGGGCCTTGGGCACTGGTGCTGGTGGCATAACACTGCAACCCCTCACAGATACTATAGTTGGAGCACAGGAATGAGCCCTGCTACAAAGTATTGCATCAAAAATTTTAATTACACGCCCCTGTTAAACAGGGGCTGAAAAATTGGGCCTTAGCCACTGGTGGCGGTGCCCAGAACCAAAAATGTTCTTACAAGCTATCAGCATGAAAATTGAGGAGGAAGAGGATTGTCACTCAGCAAACCAGGATAGACACTCAGCATCAGCATAGGCAGTCTTGACGGGATCTCACATTAAAAAAAAATAATAAATCGGTTACATCAGCATGAGGTGCTTGGTAGCTGGTGATCCAAGACTGATTCATTTTCATAAAGGTCAGCCGATCGACCGATTCGGTGGACAGGCGCACCCTGTGATTGGTTACAAAGCCTCTAGCAGCACTGAATGTGCGTTCTGAAAGAACGCTGAATGCAGGACAGGCCAGTAGCTCAATTGCATACTGTGCAAGCTCTGGCCAGTGATCCATCCTCAAGACCCAGTAACCCAGAGGATTTTCGGTGGGAAAGGTGTCCAAGTCTGATCTTGCCCCTAGGTAATCCTGCACCATGTGAATCAGACGCTGGCGATGGTTGCTGGAACCGATCAGACCTTGGGGCTGCGGACTAAAAAATTGTCTGAACGCATCAGTCAGACGGCCACCTTCTCCACCGCTCCTTCTGTGACTGACCGAAGCCTCAGCAACACGTTGTCCAAGAGGACCACGAAATTGTAACCTCCAAAGCCCTGGAAATGCATTGCACAAACCTTTCTGCAAGGCCTCCTGAAGATGTTTCATCCTCTGCTCCCTCTGCGACGGCAACATAAGGTCCGCAACCTTACCCTTGTAACGAGGATCAAGGAGGGTTGCCAGCCAGTAATCATCCTCCCCTTGATTCCACGAATACAAGGATCCTTCCGCAGGCTTTGCAGGATAAGGGAGGCCATGCAGCGTAGGTTTGCTGAAGCATTCAGTCCAGAGTCCTCTGGGTCACTAAGGAAGGGTTTCTTCGGACTGTAAATGATCCCTTGAAGACTGCTGCTGAGTGCCAGGCTCGACCTCCATGCTGACACAATCCTCCTTGTCCTCTTCCTGTGTGATCGGCGGGCATGCAGGAACACTGTCTGGATAAAGGGGGCCTTGAGAGATAAGGAAGTCCTCCTCTTCCTCCCTCTGTTCTGCCTCAAGTGCCCTGTCCATTATTCCACGCAGCATGTGCTCCAATAGGTGGAAAAGAGGGACACTGTCACTGATGAATGCACTGTCACTGCTCACCATCATCGTGGCCACCTCAAATGGTGACAGGACAGTGCATGCATCCCTGATCATAGCCCACTGGCATGGGGAAAAAAACAAGGTCCCCTAACCCTGTCCTGGTGCCAATGTAGCATAGGTACTCATTGATGGCCCTCTGCTGCATGTTCAGCTGCTGCAGCATGGCCAACATTGAGTTCAACCTGGTGGGCATGTCACAGATTAGGCGGTTCTTGGGCAGGTTAAATTCCTTTTGGAGGTCAGCCAGCCAAGCACTGGCATTATATGACCTGCGGAAATGCCCGCAGACTTTACTGGCCTGCCTCAGGACATCCTGTAAGCCCGGGTACCTGCCCAAGAACCGCTGCACCACCAAGTTAAGGACGTGAGCCAAACAGGGCACATGGGTCAGTTGTCCCTGTCAGAGGGCGGAGAGGAGGTTGGTGCCATTGTTTCAAACCACCATACCTGGCTTAAGCTGGCATGGCATCAACCACCTCTGAACCTGCTCCTGCAGAGCTGATAGAATCTCTGCCCCAGTGTGGCTCCTGTCCCCCAAGCACACCAGCACAAGCACGGCATGGCATCTTTTTGCCTGCGTGCTTGCGTAGCCCCTTGAACGCCTACAGGGCACCGCTGGTTCCGAGGACAAATCAGCACAGGAAGAGGCCATGGAAGAAGAAGAAGAGGAGGGGGTGGAGGAGAGAGGTGTGGCAGAATCACCACTAGTAGAATTTTGGAGGCGTGGTGGCAAAACAACCTCCAACACTACTGCACCCTGTCCTGCATCCTTCCCAGCTGCCAGAAGAGTCACCCAGTGCACGGTGAAAGATAGGTAACGTCCCTGTCAATGCCTGCTGGACCATGAGTCAGCGGTAATATGCACCTTACCGCTGACCGCCCTGTCCAGCAAGGCCAAGACATTGCCTTCCACATGCCGGTAGAGAGCCGGAATCGCCTTCCGTGAGAAAAAGTGGCGTTTGGGAACCTGCCACTGAGGAACCGCACATTTCACAAACTCACAGAAGCGGGCAGAGTCTACCAACTGAAAAGGCAGCAGTTGAAGTGCTAGCAATTTAGCCAAGCTAGTATTCAACCGCTGGGCATGTGGATGGCTGGGAGCGAACTTCTTTCGGCGGTGCAGCAGCTGGGGCAGGGAAATTTGCCTGGTACAATCTGACGTTGATGTACCAATAGCAGATTGCCTGCAAGTACTTGGCTGTGACACACCTAATTCTACACCTTCATTCCTCTCAGTGCAGGTTTCAGAGAGGACTGAAGGTATAGTGGGGTTGGAGATCCCAGCTGATGAGGAGCAAGGAGAGGTCCGCTTTGTTCTTTGGTGTGGGTCTTTTAGGTACGCTTGCCAACGAACTGCATGGCAGGTCGACATATGTCTGGTCATGTGGTGCCCAAGCGGGTGATGTTTTGGCCCCGCGAAATACGCTTGAGACATATGTTGCAAATAGCAGCGGTGGGATCTGATGCACTCATCTCAAAAAAGGCCCACACCAAAGAACTTTTGGAATAACGCGCAGAGACAGCAGTGCCCTGCACATGCGGAGCTCTGTGGTGTGATGCAGTCGGTGTGCTGCCCTTAAGCTGGCCCCTGGAGGGCATCCAGCCTCATTGGAGATGTGCCTCCTCCTCCTCCACCTCTCTCCTATCAGGCACCCACGTGGAGTCAGTGACCTCATCATCCTCTCCCTCCTCATCACTGGAGCAAACCTGGCAGTATGCTGCAGCTGGGGGAACATGACTGCCAGATTGCTGTCCTTCTTGGGCACCCCCTTTCTCTGGGCTCACGTTACTGCCTTCCTCTAGCTGGGTACCATCATCGGAGCCTTCAAAACGCTGGGCATCCTCCTGGAGCATGTACCCAACACTGTGGTCAAACAGTTCAGTGGGACTCCTCAGGAGGACATGGTGGGGCTGGGGAAGGAGTGACTGATGCCATTGAGCCGAGGGAAGAGGCTGCGTTGGCAGCTGCTTTGCCAGACAATGTACCCTGAGCCTGGATGAGGAGGATGAGGACGGCTTGGTCATCCACTCTACCAAGTCTTTCACATGTTGCGGCTCAACGCGGCCAGCTGCCGAAAAAAAGGACAAGCGTGTCCCATGGCCACGGGCTGATGAGGATCCACTGTCTCCACGACCAGCACTGTTGCCTCTAGACACAGAGCCTGCTTGCCCTCTTTTATTGGCTTGTGACTGTCTGCTTCTCCTTGTTGGCCTTCCAGACATACTAATGGCCTGCAGTTAGATGTAGCTGCACAAAGCTAGGATGTATATATATATATATATATATATATATATATATATACTGATACTGCAGCTAGCAGAATCAACTGCCTGCCTGTAGTATTATTATTATGAGAACACCAGCAATTGTCTTCAGGTAGCTTTAGGTGCACACTGTGCAGAGGACACAGTACACTAACTGTAAATACTGCAGCTGCCTGCCTGTGGTATTAATAGGATCAGAACAACAGCAATTGTCTTCAGGTAGCCTTAGGTGCAAACTGTGCAGAGGACGCACTACACTAACTGTAAATACTGCAGCTGCCTGCCTGTGGTACTAATAGGATCAGAAGAACACCAGCAATTTTCTTCAGGTATAATAGATAATTTGGGAGTACAGATGGCGCTGCCCTATCTTATAAATTAATCCATAATGGGTAAGAATGTCATAAGCTACAAGCTGTGTTCAATGAACTATACCATATAGGAGCTCCACCACTAAGTGCCGTAATATGATCTAAACCAAAAAAATGACCATATATGTGAAAAAAACAAAAATTAATAAATAAATACTACCTAATTCAAAATTAAACTTCTATCACCCCAATGATAAATGTGCCTCTCATGTTTAGAATTAAGTAAATAGTGTGAGATAAAATGATACTATGAAAAATTAATTAATTAAATTGAAATTAACCCCAAAGTTCAAAAGTATTGTGACAGTATGGCGCCTGCTAGAGGGAAAAAAATTCTTATTAAGTAAAAAACATGTGTGAATTAAAGTGTCAGTGCAAAAGCTATTTTACTGCTCCCAGATTCTATACCAAATATTAAATTAGGTTAAAATTAACCCCAGGGTTCAAAAGTATTGTGACAGTATGTCGCCTACTAGAGGGGGACCTTACTTTATAAGTGAAAAAACATATGTGAAATAAAGTGTCAGTGCAAATACTATATCGCTCCCAGAGATATTGATCAGTGTATCAGTGGTAGGATCTCTAATGAGATTACAATAAATACAATAAATATTAAATCCCATACAAATCGTACATAGAAAATTGTTTAAAATCTATTGTTTTTCTTAGCAAGTGATAATGGACTTTTTTAAAATATATTATCCATTTGAGACCAGAGAGTTATTATAGCCAGATGATGTAAAAAACAAAGTTCAATATATATGCTGTTTTTCAGCCTTAGGAACATAAACCAGTGACTTCTGTGCGTATTCCTCAAACGGTGACTTGAAGTGCTCGCCCCCCAGTGCTCCCCCACTCACCAGAAACAAACACCCCCACAGGGGTACCGAGCGACAGAGTGGGTGCCTTGGGATGGGTATTATTCACTCCTGTCCTGCTGCCGTTCCTCTGTTCTGTGTGATCCCTTCAATGATTCCAGGATGAGCTGTGCATTCCAAATAGACCAGGCTACTCCACCGTTTACCACCTTTATCTGTTAAACTCTCCAATATGCCCAGAGAAAAGAGAAACACAGGGGGCTTCCTTCGTGAAGTATGTCTAGTTTATTATTGCACATCAACAATCCAAAAGTCCATAGATAAAAGCTAAAGAGAAGATACTAGTATACACAGGCACCGCTGTATGCAAGGATGGGACCAGAAGCGAGATGTAAGCGTGCGTTCCACCTTGCGTTCCAGCCTGCACCTCCAGGTATGTCGTGTGAGCAGAGTCACCTCTGGCTGGCGCACGGGCACAAGCATTTGTGATGGCCTTATGGGCAGCCATTGGATGCCCATCTGGGCCCTCCTTTCCGGATGAGAGTGATGAAAAGCTTGTATAAGTCTTGGGACATGGAGGTTTGCTTCTGGTTCCCAGGAATTTTCCTCTGGACCAAAACCTTTCCATTTAATTAAATATTGATTCTGTCCCTGCCTTCTCCTGCAATCTACAATGGTCTCGATTTCAAACTCCTCTTCTCCATCCACCATTATGGCCTCTGGGGGCCCCATTTCACGACCTGGAAAGGGATTAACCACATCAGGCTTCAACAAGGAGGTATGAAACACAGGGTGGATCTTAAATGAGTCGGGAAGTTCAAGCTCATAAGCCACTGGGTTAATTCTTCTCTTGACCGGAAACGGTCCTAGATATTTAGGTCCCAATTTCCTGGATGGACAGGCAAGTTTCAGATTTAATGTCGAAAGCCACACACGATCACCAACCTTCAAATCCAGTTCTCCTCTCCTCTTCCTTTCGAAGAACCTCTTATTGACTTCTTGTGCCTTGGCAATGGTCTCTCTCAGCACCTGGTTATTGGTAGCAAGGAAATTCAATCTGTCCTGAACTGCTGGCAAAGGAGAGTCCGGAATCAACGTTGGCAAAAAGGAGGGATGAAACCCATAGTTTGAGAAGAAGGGAGATTGGTTGGTGGCTGCATGGGCAGGGTTATTAAATGCGAATTCTGCCAATGGCAGTATTGAGACCCAATCTTCTTGGGTAAAGGAGGTGAAGCAGCACAGGTATTGCTCTAGCGTTTGGTTGGTAAGCTCAGTCTGTCCGTTGGACTGGGGATGGTAAGCTGAAGAGAAATTGAGTTTGATGCCCAACGCTTCGCACAGTGCTTTCCAAAATCTTGAAGTAAACTGTACTCCTCGATCTGAGACAATGTCAATAGGGATTCAGTGCAGTCTAACAACCTCTTTAATGAAAACTTTAGCAGTTTCAGTTGCTGATGGGGTCCCTTTAGATAGGGATAAAATGTGACATCCTGGAGAGGCGATCTACCACTACAAAGATAGATAAAAACCCTTCCGATGGAGGGAGATCGACAATAAAATCCATCGCGATTTTATCCCAGGGTCTTTCAGGAATGGGTAGTGGTCTTAATAGTAAAGACCACTTTATTACTTTTTCTGTTCTTGTTTCTGAGACAGATTGAACACAAGCTAACATATTTCCTGCAATCCTTTGCTAAGCTAGGCCACCAAAAATGTCTCCGGATCAAATCCATGGTCTTGTATCCCCCGAAATGGCCGGCCAACGGGTAGTCATGACACACTTCTAGGATGGTAGCACGTAAATTTTGTGGTATGAAAACTTTATTACCCTGCCAATAGAGCCCATCATTTTCCTGAAGGTCCATGTCTGGGGGCAGAGAGATTCCCCTGGATGCTTGACGGATCTGTGACATTAAGTCGGTTTGTGTGAGCAGAAAATTTCCAGCCTGTAAGATGGTATCTGTTTGAGGTGGAACTTCAACTTCCGTGAACATACGCGATAACGCGTCAGGTTTCACATTCTTGGAGCCGGGCCGGTAGGTTATGTGGAAACTAAAGCGTGAAAAAAAAGAGCCCACCTTGCTTGTCTGGGCCTGAGGCCTTTGGCGGTCCTGAGATATTCTAGATTTTTGTGATCCGTGAAGATCAGTATTGGGTCTGTTGCTCCCTCCAAGAGGTACCGCCACTCCTCCAGAGCTGATTTAATCGCCAACAGTTCTCCGCCCCCCACATCATAGTTCCTTTCTGAAGGCCCTAACTTCTTCGAGAAGAAGGCCACAGGGTGCATTAGAGCCTTGGGTCCTTGGCGCTGGCACAAGATGGCCCCTACAGCGCTCTCTGAGGCATCCGCTTCCAGGATGTATGGAAGAGCGGGGTCAGGGTGCTTTAGTAACGGGGCAGAGGTAAAAAGTCCCTTTAACTTGTCAAAAGCAGCTTGGGCTGCTTCCGTCCATTGAAAACGGTTCTGTTTCTTGGTGAGCTGAGTGATGGGCATGATGATGCCAGAAAAGTTTTTGATAAATTTCCTGTAGAATTTGGAGAAACCGATGAACCGTTGTACCCCTTTCTGATCAATGGGAGGTGGCCAGGACGTTATAGCTCTGACTTTTTGGGGATCCATTGCCATACCTCCTGTAGAGATTACCAGTCCGAGGAAGTGAATAGTCTGCCGTTCGAATTCACATTTTTCGGCCTTGGCATAGAGTCCATTTTGTCTTAACCTCAGAAGGACTTGTTTCACATGGACACGATGTAATTCTAGAGAGACCGAAAAAATTAGAATGTCGTCTAGGTAAACGATCATGAATAGGTCTAGGATGTCTCTGAAGATATTATTTACAAAATGCTGGAAGGTTATCGGAGCATTGCATAACCCGAAGGGCATAACGAGGTATTCAAAGTGGCCAAAACGAGTCCGGAAGGCCGTTTTCCACTCATCTCCCTTCCTGATTCTGATCAAATTGTAAGCACCTCGTAAATCCAACTTGGTAAATATCCTTGCAGAGCGGAGTCTCTGGAGCAGTTCTGGAATCAGAGGCAGTGGGTAGCGATTTTTAACGGTAATCCGGTTTAATTCCCTGTAAGTGAGTGGTCCTTTTTTTCAACAAAAAATATTCCTGCCCCGGCTGGTGAAGTAGAGTGTCGGATGAACCCCTTCTTGAGGTTCTCATTGACATAATCTTTAAAGACCACGAGTTCAGGCTCTGAAAGGGGGAAGATCCTCCCAAATGGGATTTCTGCCCCTGGTAAAAGTTAAATCGGGTAATCGCATGCCCGGTGGGGAGGAAGAGCGTCTGCTTTTTGCTTATCGAAAACATTCAGGAAATCATGGTACACGGATAGAACAAGGTCTTGGGATTCGGATACTGGTTTCGGACAACCAATAACTGGAGCTGCATGGTGGAGGATCTGGAGACAGTTGTGGAGGCAGTAGGAGGACTGAAAAACTACCTTGCCGGTTGTCCAGTCTATCTGTGGGTTGTGTGCTTACAACCATGGCATTTCTAGAATGACAGGCACAACAGTTCTTGGTGGTTAGGTGAGATGTCAGCGGGCAAGGGTTGGGTTTCTTGGACGATGGGCCCAGATTTAATGTTGGACTCATCAGCTAATCGTATGGACAGCTTATGTTGCTTAGATCATAGAGGAATGTTATGTTGCAGGACGAAGGCACAGTCGATGAAGCAGCTGCAGGCACCTGAATAAGTTATGGCCTGGACCTGAAGCACCCCTTCTGGAAGCTGTAGAGAGACAGGAACAGCAATGTGAGTCGTTCTTGCTAGAGTCAATGCATAATGATCAAGAGGAGGAGAGTCACACTTATGGGTCTTGTTGGGACACATATTGGCGTAATGACTGGCTCCTCCACAGTAGAGGCAGAGATTATTCATACAACGGCGCTGTTTTTCTTCTGGTGTCAAGGGTGCACGAAGCAGGCCTAACTGCATTGGCTCTGGAGTTTCAGTGGTAGGAGCAGATAGTGGGGGTGCAGAGGTAGGTAGGTGGCTAGGTACCCTGGGTAGCATCCACGTGGGCCGGTACTGGCTGGTCCTTTCAAATCTTCGCTCCCTCAGCGATCGATCTGAATGGACAGTTGGATCAGTTCTTCGAGGGAATCGGGGATCCCCACACGAGCTAGTTCGTCTTTAAGTGTCTCCGAAAGTCCTAAACGGAACAGAAAATGGAGAGCGGCGTCGTTCCATTGTGTATCGGAACTCCATCATTTAAAGTCAGTAACATAGTCCTCCACGGGCCTATGACCCTGCTGGAGGGTGTGGAGGCTGGCCTCGGCTGTGGTGGTATGTTGAGGATCATCATAAAGTTTAGCCATCTCATCCAAAAAAGAGTCCATATTACCCAGCAAGGGACTGGCTTGCTCCAGTAGGTGATGAGCCAAGGTCTGGGGTTCTCCCTGCAGTAATGAAGAGAGAGAAGAGAAGGTGCGGGGCTGTAGCAGAAAATACAAATGGCAGGCATTCCTAATAGCACGGAATTTGCTGCGATCTCCCATAAATCTCTCTGGAGCAGGAACTCGTGGTTCTGGGGGTGGCACCACTACTGTGGGTGTAGAAGCTGAAACTGATGATGCAGGTGCTGCGGTCCGATGTGCTGAGGTGCTTGGAGAGAGAGACTCCACTCGTTGTTCGAGTCGCTGGTAGCCATCTTGCAGGCCCTGGACTGCTTGAGTGAGGTTTGCAATCTGTTGACACAGAGCATCCATAGCTGAGGCCCCCTTTCGGACTCCATGTGGCTGGATTGTCCTGTTACGTACCTTACAGCGGAGTCCGAAATGACGAGGGTGGCCTCTTGCACGGTCCCGGTCCTAGCACCCCTGGAGGTTGGGACAGGGCTGCTAGGGCAGCGGAAGGGTGCAGGTGCCTGCTGGCAGGATCAGGAACACCGAAGTCTTCGTGAATGAGGTGGGATGCTGATCACTGGATGGGTTCAGGAAAAGTCCAGCAGTGGTACTTGCAGGGTCAAGGACAGGCAGGATTTGGCAATGTGCTGGCAGCGAGGTACACAATCGGCAGGCAGATTCGTAGTCAAGGACTGGCGGAGGTTGGTAACAAGCTGGCAGCAAGGTACAGGATCGGGAGACAGAGCCGTAGTCAGAAATCCAAGCCGGGTTCGGTACCGGAAGCAGAGGCAGACAGAGATGCAGGGATGATCCGAGAGGGTAGTCGAGGAAGGCAGAGGTTCAAGATCAAGGTTAATCAAACAAGGCAACAGCAAGGGTTCAGGAAGGAGCTGAGACAATCCAGCACTGATACTAGTATGCTGATCATTTAAATAGGGCGCCTCGCGCCGTGATTCGTTGGCGTGCGAACGTGCACGCGCTGACGTGTACTCGTTTGTACGGTTGCGTTAATGTCCGTGCCTAGTCCGGGCTCGCTCGTTCTTACCGTACATCTGGCTGGTGCACGGGAATGAGCATTTGAGATGGTTCTCTGACAGGTAGCTTTAGGTGCACACTGTGCAGAGGATGCACTACGCTAACTGTAAATACTGCAGCTGCCTGCCTGTGGTACTAATAGGATCAGAAGAACACCAGCAATTTTCTTCAGGTAGCTTTAGGTGCACACTGTGCAGAGGACACAGTAAACTGTATCTGCCTGCCTGTGGTACTAATAGGATCAGAAGAACACCAGCAATTTTCTTCAGGTAGCTGTAAATACTGTAAAAACACCTGCCTGCCTGCCTGTCAGTAGGAAGAGAATAACAGGAACAGATCTAGCTAAACTGAATACAGTGGATGCATATATACACACAATACACTCTAAGTGCAGCTAACTGACTCGCCTGCCTACTCTATCTAACTTAAATCAAAGAACACTCTCTTTGTCTATCTCTCCGCTGCCGCAACACACTACACAAGGCCGCCACACAGGCGGACCTATATAGTGTGGGGCGTGTACTAAACCCCCTGAGCCATAATTGGCCAAAGCGGACAGAGAGGTAAGAGAAAGTGTTACTAGGTCCTAGACATAATAGTCTACAACAAAATATAGTAGTATCAATATTTAAAGGAAACCCATTTAAAAAAGCACAAAAATCTGATGTGTATAAACTTACTCCTGCTGCTAATTGTCCCATTACGTTTGTCACTACTTTCTTCAAGAAGTACAACCAGATCAAACAAATTAAAATATATCTCCCTGTTTTATACAGAGACAAAGATCTTATCCTGGCTCATGGCTGCAAATTTTCCAGCCGACGTGCCTGTACATTGGGTAATTCACTGCCCAGTCTTTATCAGTCATCTATCCAACCGATGACTAAGGCATTTATCGAAATGCGTTAGCTTTTAATTTTAATATCACTCTAATGTAGCCAATAAACTTGCAATACAGGATACAGAGTTGCTGGCTCTTTCTCTTTGTTTATCTTACGTCAATGTGGGTGGACTCACACCGAGCCTGGGCACCTGTTTGTGGATCTCACATCAACTCTGGGCTGTTCCTCGTAGTGAGCGCTGCACCTTTACAACTCTTGTTTTTTCTAGGGGAGTGTCAGGGCTGGGCTCAGCCCTTCCTTTTCAAAACTGGCCGCTCAGCTGTTGGCTAATTGCCAGCTCCTTTCTCTCCACAGTGACTCACCTGTTGATGATATCCTGCTCGTCAGTCCTGCCTACTTAAGCCGTCCAGCCCAGATGATCTCTGCCTTCACTTTGGTCACATCTCTAGAGACGCTCTCCTGTGTTCCTGTTAACCACTTAAGCCCCAGACCATTTGGCTGGCCAAGGACCAGAGCACTTTTTGCGATAAAAAAATCCCAATAAGCGTATATTGATTGGTTTGCGCAAAAGTTATAGTGTCTACAAAATAGGGGGTAGTTAGTTTTTTTTTTACTAGTAATGGCGGCGGTCAGCAATTTTTATCAAGACACATTTTTGGGACCAGTGGCATTAATACAGCAATCAGTGCTATTAAAAATGCACTGATTACTGTAAAAATGTCACTTACAGTGAAGGGGTTAATTTGTGTCCCCGTGTGTGTTTTAACTGAAGGGGGATGTGGACTGTGCAGGGAAGCTAACAGATCGCTAACAGATCTGTATGAACAGACGATCTGTCAGTTCTCCCCTCAGAAAACCGGAAACTGTGTGTTTACACACACAGTTTCCGGTGCTCCGTGTGCCCGGAGCGATCGCGGGAGCCCAGCAGTGATCAAGACCGCTGGGCACTCGCATTGGCTCATCGGCTCGCATGTGCGTGCCCCCTAGTGGCCACAGGGCGAAGCAACGTTACACAACATTGTTTTGCCCAGCCGTGCCATTCTGCTGTAGTACAACTGCTGTAGTACAACTGCGGCGGCTGGTCCGCATGTGGTTAAAGACTTGCTTGGCTGACATTCCTTTTTGCTCTAGATCCTGCTTGCTGTTCTACTACGCTCATCTCTGGCTTCCTGAAGTTTTGGCTTGTCTGACTATCCATTCTGGTTCCTGAACTCTGGCTATGTTTTGACTACGTTTACTCTATTTACCTGTTTATTATTATTATTATTATTATTAAACAAGTGTAATTTAACTGTACTTCTGTTGTAATGGATGTGAATAATAATGATATCAGGTGTTACTAGGTGAGGTATATTAAAATGTCTATTCCAAACGTTTTATATCTGTATCAGAACTTCTTTGAATGTTAAAAGACTTAATACTTTCCAGATATTTTGCTACTTCCACTTTTTCTGTCTGGAGCCAGACCACATTGAGTTATCAATAGACTGTAGCTTCATGTAGCTTTCTGCTGCTTCCCCTTCCATCTCCCAGAAGTTGCATCAAGACCAGACATGACGTCAACATATAATAATAGCTTTGATTAATTGTTAAGTTTGTTGAAATTATTGCTAAATTTGCTAAAACTGCTGACATTGCAAGAATCTTATGAATTGTCATAACAACATGTTTTGCATATACTGTACTCTTTTGCGAGGGTATAAAAACCAACTAAAAAAGCGGAAATAAACTATAAGTTCTTCATTCTGAACTAAGTGCCAGAGCGTGATCACTTCTTAATGGCATGCATGCTTTAATTTGATAAAGGGGTAGATATAATAACTTCAGAACTTTTATTCTGAATCCAAAACACTGTCTCAGTCTGATTCATGATTTCTGACAGTAGGCAAAGGCCCTGAATTCAGAAGATATAGTCAATCCACTTGTTGGTAATATTTTTTCCAGATTGGATGAGCAGGATCACCGCATGGATCAGTTTGCCATGGTGTTACAAGCGCTCCTGAGTTGCTCGGCTCACCTGGAATCTCCCACTGTGGCTGCTCTGGTACAACCTTTGTTGCAGGCTGTTCCTGCTGCTGCTCCAGTCTCTGTGCAGACACCCGCCTCGAGTATTACATCTATAAGTGGTATGTCTGGTTCCGCTTTGCTTCCCCAGTGATTTGGGGGCAATCCAGTCCAATGCAGAGGGTTTCTCAACCAGGTTGAGATATGCTTTGAGATGCTTCTGTCCGTGGGAAACGTCTGGGGCAGCAAAGTAGGTTTCGTGATATCTTTGCTTTCTGAGAGAGCCTTGGCCTGGGAAAACCCTCTATGGGAGACGCAAAAACCTGTTGTCTTATCCAGAGTTTGTGGCTTCTTTTAAAAGGGTATTTGACGTTCCCACACGCTCCGCTTCTGCTGCCAAGTGCCTCATGTCAATCAAACAGTGTACGAGAACTGTTGCCGATTACGCCATTGAATTCCATACTCTGGCAGCAGAGGTTGCTTGGAACAATGAGGCCCTCGTGGCTGCTTTTTCTCATATTCTCTCGGATACCATCAAGGATGAGATAGCAACCCGAGACATACCCACGGAGCTGGAGAAGTTGATCACGTTTGTCATCCTCAATAACTCCAAACTCAGAAAAGACTTCCTTTTAAAGGAGCACTTGCGGAACCTTCTTGTAAATTTGTCTCTGAACTTTGCAGTCTCACCCTTGCTTCCCTCACCTCCCATGCCTCCTGGTACCGAGTTGGTCTGTGAAGATGAACCCATGCACTCGGGCTTCACGCGTCTCTCTGCAGATGAGAGAACCCTTAGGAGGAGGGAGAGATTGTGCCTTTATTGTGGCCAGGAAGGTCACTTTTGAAGTCTCGTCCTACCTGTCCAGGGACCGCCCGAACCTTGAGGTCCTGTCACGGACAGACCTTAGGTGGTGTTTTTTTCGTCCCCAGTTATCCAGAAGGATAAGCCCCTTGTTTTGGTTACCCTTTCTTGGGCTGAGTTGTCCATCGAGATACAGGCTCTAATCGACTCTGGGGCTGCAGGCCTGTTCATTGTTGCTGTCTTTGTATCAAAGTACTCAATTCTGCTGCAGCTGCTTGATAAGTGGAGACTTGCCATTGAGTCTCTTGATGGGAGACCTCTACAGCCTGCCCATGTGACTCATGAGACTGTTCCGTTGTCCATGGCCATAGGGGCTCTTCACCATGAGATAATCCAATTCCAAGTTATTTCCTCACCTAAGATTCCACTGGTTATTGGTTATCCTTGGTTACAGAGGCACAACCCCTCTTTTGATTGGATCCGTGCTGAGGTTCTTTTCTGATCGCCACAATACAGTAAGTCATGCTTCCAGAAGGTAGCCAAGGTCCGGTGCACCTCTTCACTCTCCTCTCTGCCGGAGGAGTACCGCTATTTTAGCAATGTCTTTGACAAAGATCAAGCCGGTAGTTTGCCTCCACACTGGTCGTATGATTACGCAATTGACCTTCAAGCTGGTGCCATACCCCCTTGTGGGCGGGTTTACCCTTTGTCGATCTTGGAGGATAGGGCCATGGAGGAGTATGTTGCAGACGCACTTTCTCGAGGTTTCATCTGCAAATCCTCATCTCCTGCTGGTTTCTTCTTTGTGAAGAAGAGTGGTGAACTGAGACCTTGTTGTCAGGTCACCTGAGGCCAGGTGACAGATGTACTCCGTAGGAGTCGGAAGTGCACCGCTAAGATAGTGGACCCTAGGACTGACTGCTGTGGATAGTACCCAGGGAGGTTCTGGAAGCAGGTCTAATGGATCATGAACACAGATCCCAGTGGGAGCTAGAGCATAGATTCCCCAGGGCGCGGAGTCTAAGAGCCAGCAGGTGTTCATCAGAGCCTCTAGTGGTGAGGATGGACTGCGCTGCAGTCTGGCTCCAGGTCGCGGCCCCTAGGGTCTCACAGCTCATGGTAGACTACAGCAGTAGGCATGAGCTTCGAGCCGAACAGCGAACAATTTGTGGTGTTTGCAGCAAATTCGAAAGCCGCGGAACACCCTTTAAAAGTCTATGGGAGAAATCAACAGTGCTAATTTTAAAGGCTTATATGCACGGTATTGTCATAAAAAGTGTTTGGGGACCGGGGTCTTGCCCCAGGGGACATGGATCAATGCAAAAAAAAGTTTTAAAAATGTCCGTTTTTTCGGGAGCAGTGATTTTAATAATGCTTAATTTAATAATGCTCCCTTTAAATTTTGTACCTGGGGGGTGTCTATAGTATGCCTGTAAAGGGGCGCATGTTTCCCATGTTTAGAACAGTCTGACAGCAAAATGACATTTCAAAGGAAAAAAAGTAATTTAAAACTACTCGCGGCTATTAATGAATTGCTGGTCCGACAATACACATAAAAGTTCATTGATAAAAACGGCATGGGAATTCCCCACAGGGGAACCCCGAACCAAAATTTAAAAAAAAAATGACGTGGGGGTCCCCCTAAATTCCATACCAGGCCCTTCAGGGTCCACTACCTAGCGGTGTTTTTTGAGCTGCTCTTTTTTTTTTTTTTTTTTTTTATTTTATGAATGGTATAAATTTACTATAAAAAAAAAACTATTGTTCACCATGGTTAAAAAAAAAAAATGAGCAGCTCAAAAAACAAACTGTCAGATCACCTTGAGGCTAGGTGACAGATGCACTCTGTAGGAGTCAGAAGTGCACCGCTAGGTAGTGGACCCTAGGACTGACTGCTGCGGATTGAACCCTGGGAGGTTCAGGAAGCAGGTCTACTGGATCACTGACAGAGATCCCACTGGGAGCTAGAGCATAGATTCCCCAGGGCGCGGAGTCTAAGAGCCAGCGCTGTTTTACCGCCGACGCCCCCTACCGCCCCAGTGTGAAAACATCCTCACTCTATCAGAGAGGCCATGTAAAAAGGTTGCAACTAGGGCCTCATTATTCCAGCTCAATTCAGCTGTGAAGATATGGAAATGAAGAGCATACTGTCCCACAGAAGCGGACTCTTGACGGAAACGTAAAAGAGCGCTGGCCGCTGAGGAGACACGACCCGGTATCCTTTTAGCCCTGAAAGAATGGAGACATCTCCTCAAAGGTACCACTGTGCCAGTTCTCATTCTTACTGACCATAAGAATCTCACATTCTTGTCTGAGGCTAAATGCCTCTCTCCCAGAAGGGTGCAATGGGCTGCTCTTTTCTTGTCTAGTTTCAATTACATTGTCTCATTCTTACCGGATACTAAGAATGTAAGGGCTGACGCTTTGTCACGACAATTTTCCTCCACTTTCAAGATGAAGTCGGTTCCGGTTCCTGTGATTCCTCCTCATCGTATTCTGGCTACAGTTCGCACCAGTCTCACTTCTCCTTTGGGTGACAAAATTCTTGCTGCTCAGGTCCATGCTCCTCCTGAGAAACCTTGTGACCGCTGCTTTGTCCCAGAGAGTCTCCGTACTGCCATGCTCCAGACTTACCATTCTCCCAAGGCTGCTGGCCACCCTGGAAAGAATCAACTCTTTTGGGCCATTTCCCAACAATTCTGGTGGCCTAGTCTACATGCTGATGTAACCGCCTTCATAGCTGCCTGTTCCGTGTGTGCTCAGGGTAAGACTCCATGACACCTTCCAGTGGGCCTCCTATAGCCCATACCCACAAAGGCCAAAAGGCATTACGAGGTACTCATAATGGCCTGTTCTGGTATTAAACGCCGTTTTCCACTAGTCGCCCTCCTTAATCCTCACGAGATTGTATGCCCCTCTCAAATCAAGCTTCGTGAAAACCGTTGCTCCTTTGAGGCGGTCAAATAACTCCGTAATCAACGGAATCAGGTAGGCATTCTTAATCATGAAACGATTGAGACCCCTATAATCAATAGAAGGTCTTAGTTCACCATACTTCTTCACAAAGAAGAAACCAGCAGGAGATGAGGATTTGCGGATGAAACCTCGAGAAAGTGCGTCTGCAACATATTCCTCCATGGCTTTATCCTCCAAGACCGACAAAGGGTAAACCTGGCCACGAGGGGGTGTGGCACCAGGTTCAAGGTCAATTGCACAATCATATGACCAGTGTGGAGGCAAACTACCGGCTTTGTCAAAGACATCGCTAAAATCATGGTACTCCTCCGGCAGGAAGGAGAGTGAAGAGATGCACAGGACCTTGGCTACCTTCTGCAAGCATGTCTTCCTGCATTGTGGCGACCAGGAGAGAACCTCAGCACGGAGCCAATCAAAAGAGGGGTTATGCCTCTGTAACCAAGGATAACCAATAACCAGCGGAAACTTAGGCGAGGAAATAACTTGGAATTGGATTATCTCATGGTGAAGAGCCCCTACAGCCATAGACAACAGAACCTACCTCATAAGTCACATGGGCAGGCTGTAGAGGTCTCCCATCAAGAGCCTCAGTGGCAAATGGAGTGTCTCGCAGCTGCAGGGGAATCGAGTGCTTCGATACAACGGCAGCATCAATTAACAGGCCTGTAGCCCCAGAGTCGATTAGAGCCTGTATCTCGACGGACGACTCAGCCTAAGAAAGGGTGACCAAAACCAGGGACTTATCCTTCTGGGTAACTGGGAATGAAACAACGCCACCTAAGGTCTGTCTGTGACAGGACCTCAAGGTTCGGGTGTTCCCTGGACAGGTAGGACAAGACTTCAAAAAGTGACCTGCCTGGCCACAATAAAGGCACAATCTCTCCCTCTTCCTAAAGGTGCTCTCATCCGCAGAGAGACGTGTGAAACCCAAGTGCATGGGTTCACCTTCACTGACCTACTCGGTACCAGGAGGCATGGGAGGTGAGGGAGGCATGGGAGGGACTGCAAAGCTCAGAGACAAACGTACAGGAGGCTTCCACAAGCGCTCCTTAAAAGAGAATCTTTCTCTGAGTCTGGAGTCAATGAGGATGGCAAACGTGATCAATTTCTCCAGCACAGTGGGTATATCTCGGACTGCTATCTCATCCTTGGTGGTATCCGAGACACCATGAGAAAAAGCAGCCACGAGGGCCTCATTGTTCCACGCAACCTCTGCTGCCAAAGTACGGAATTCAATGGCGTAGTCTGCAACAGTTCTCGTACTCTGTTCGATGGACATAAGGCACTTGGCAGCAGAAGCGGAGCATGCGGGAACCTCAAATACCATTTTAAACGAAGTCACAAACTCAGGGTAACTCAAGACAAAAGGTTTTTGCGTCTCCCATAGAGGGTTTTCCCAGGCCAAGGCTCTCTCAGAAAACAAAGATATCACAAAACTTACTTTGCTTCTGTCCGTGGGAAACATCTAGGGCAGCATCTCAAAGTATATCTCAACCTGGTTGAGAAACCCTCTGCATTGGACTGGATTGGCCCCAAATCACTGGGGAAGCAGAGCAGAACCAGACATACCACTTATAGAGGTAATACTGGAGGCGGGAGCCTGCACAGACACTGGAGCAGCAGCAGGGATGGCCTGCAACATAGGTTGTACCGGGGTGGCCACAGTGGGAGATTCCAGGTGAGCTGTGCGACTCAGGAGCGTTTGTAACGCCATGGCAAAATGATCCATGCGGTGATCCAGTTCATCCAATCTGGAAAAAATATTACCAACAAGTGGATTGACTGCATCTTATGAATTCATGGCCTTCGCCTACTGCCAGAAACCATGAAATCAGACCGAGACAGAAGTACAGTTAAATCACACTTGTTTTATAATAATAATAATAATAGTCAGAGGGCCCAAAGCTGTGGGCTGAGCAGCAAGGAAGCTGAAAAGAGGTACAGTAGTTGTACTGGAACTCTGTTATATGGCCAAGAGGACTGAAGCGTAAAGCCTAAGCGGCAGTACTGCTGAAGAGAGACAGGTGGCTTGGTATTTTCTGTTTTACTTACATTACTGCTGTAGCAAATTTAAAACCCCCTGCGTGGGAATTCTCGATGAACATTTTCTTTCTTTAATAAAAGTGGACTAACAAACCCTTAAATGGCACAACTGGCGTGGACTCTGCTCACTGGTGTGCTCTACACAGAAGCTAAACAACCCCCAATATCACGCTAGATATAAGAAATGCAATTATTTATTTGCCTGGAGTTGGCTTTAAGTGGCTCTGTGGATAACATCAACCATTTGTAAAGCTTACCTTGGTAGATGTAAATAATGGGAAGGGAATGTAGCTGGTTATTTTTTTACTGGGGTTTAAAAATTTACAGATATATCTTGGCTGAATGCAGTAGATTTTTTTTTTTGGTGTGTCTAGGGTGAAAGCTGTTCCATCCAAAGTAAACTGAAAATTTCACTGTGCACTATTGTTCATATCAATTTAAAGTTAAACACATGTTGTTAGAATATATTAGAATATATTAAATCTCCCTTTTATATTGTAAAGCGCTGCGTAAACTGTTGGCGCTATATAAATCCTGAATAATAATAATAATAATAATAGAATATTACAGACACAATAGTGTATAGCAAGTGTCAAAACATGTTACAGCTCTACATTTGGCTTTACATCTGTGATGACATAGTTACATCATAGTAAACACATCATATGACTGATGAGGTGCTTGCCTGAAGGCTTAGATCATGTGAATTTCCAGTCTAGGCATGAATTAGGAGATAACATGATGTTTCTTTCACCACGTTTTCTTGATAACCCCCTCCTCACTTACCAAGTTCAGTAACAATGGCTCACTGGAAGCCTATGAAGATTTTCCCTCTCATCCCTTTTGTCCTCTGCAGAGCTCAGCCAAGAGTGACTCAGCAAAATATCTACTGCAAAAAGCTGCGCCTGAGCTTTTCTTTTTTTATTTAGCAAATATCTGCCCAGACTGAGAGATCATTTAGGATGTGGACATTAAACATTGAAGGGTTTGGATGAGGGGTAGGAGTGACCCAGCAATAAAAACAGAAAAACATTGGAGACATCCTGTCTCCAGATGGGGAAATTTAGGGAAATCTGCAGACAATGGAATATTTAGAGCTGGGGAATTCCCTACACTTTGCCTGCCTCGAGCTGGAAATTCCAGAAAAAAAGAAAAGCTGGCACTCAGAAACACAGTTTGAATTTGACTCGAAAGCCTCAGACAAATAAGAAAAAAAGACTTAAAATACTTTAAGAGTAAAAAACTATTTTTAATATATGGTTAATTACATGCACATCTATTTTGTTTAATTGTTTTAGCTATTTATTTTACAAGTGATGTAAATTTTATAAAGCATTTAAATAATGACACCTTTCTTGTATATTATAGTGAATCATTATATCTCTGATATAGCTAGAAAATATCTCAAAAAGAACCCTTAAAACATTACAGTCACCCAAATAATAAAAATAATAATAAAGCCTCCTTAATATAATAATGACAGTAACAACAAGAAATCAATTGAGTTCATAGATTCAGAGACTTATGCCACGTACACACGGACTTTCCGGCAGAAAAGGTCCGATGGAATCATTCCGTCGGACATTCAGATCGTGTGTGGGCTTCATCTGACTTTTTCTTTCGAAAATTCAGACGGACCTAGAAATAGAACATGTTTTAAATCTTTCTGCCGGAACTCCGCCAGAACCAGTTTCTATCGGGAACACCGCTCGTCTGTATGCTGTTCCGAGGGACCAAAAACGACGCATGCTCAGAAGCAAGTACGAGACAGAAACGATCGGTGTGGTAAAACTAGCTAACTATTATAATGCTAGAAGAATGAAGTTGTTTTGCTGCTCATATTCACACAGAGTTCTCGCAAACTGATTTCTGGATTATTTCTCCTGATCTCATGAATAATATTTTATTTTTTAAAAGCCCGCTCTCCATAATAATGTTTCCAATTTTTTTTATAGTCATCTTTTATTATTTTTTATTTCATCAAGATCTTTTTTTAGTATTATTTTAAAATTATTTTCTAGTGGGGGGCGTGGCCAGGACCGGCATGTGAGAAGAAGTGTTTCTCACAGCGCCACTCCAGCACATTCAACCGATCCTTTCCCAGCAGCGATCCGGAGCCAAAAAATGGCGTTTCAGCTGGCTACCGACCGCTCACCCTCCTGGACCACCCACCGGCTCTGTGCACATGGGGGAAAGTAAAGAAAAAGGAGGAAATCATGACCTCTGAAATCCAAGATGGCGCTGATGCGGCCCTGGCACAGCTCACACCAAGGGGGAGTGAAAAATACAAAGATGCGGCTAGCAAGAAGGCACAGAAGCTACAGGGTAAGGAATACCCGAGAGACATGGTGTACAATGCCCAAAAGCTAGGGGGGCACCGGGCACAAGAAGCAGGGGGGTCTACTGCACTGTCCCAGGAAGAGGCACATGAGATGGGAGAGCTGGACCCATTGTACACGGATATGCAGGGAGAGGCAGACGCTGCAGCAGAGCGGCCCCCCCCTCTCCACACAGACACAGACAGTGAAGATCCTGAGCAGCCAACCTTAGCTGATATACTTAAAGCTGTGCACGTTTGCACAGCTTCTGTGAACACTCTTAAAGAGCAATTTGGAGGGCTGAGAGAGTATGTATCCCTGTTGAGACAGGACCTGCAGAAAATTAGAGAGCGTACGACTGCAGTGGAAAGCAGAGTGAGTGACATTGAAGACAAACTCCCGCCAGTTGCTCGAGAGGCACATGCGGCCTATCAACTTGCTAAAGATGCCAATAACAGAGCAGATGATATGGAAAATCACTTAAGACGCAACAACATATGCATTGTAGGCCTGCCAGAGAAAATGGAGGGAAGAGATGCTACCACGTTTGTAGAGACCTGGCTGGTGGAGATATTTGGAAGAGAAGTCTTTTCCCCATTCTTTACAGTGGAGAGGGCACACCGCACACCAGGTTGCCCGCCACAACCGGGAGCCCCCCCAGACTCATCCTTGCCCGGCTTATGCATTACAGAGACAGAGAAGCGGTTCTGAGGAATGCACGAGAAAAGGCTAATGTCCAGGTGAACGGGGTCAGAGTGTCGTTCTACCCTGACTTCTCCGCAGAGGTACAAAAACGCAGGGCCAAGTTCTCAGATGTGAAAAGGCGCCTACGGGCTCTGCAGCTTCCATATGCCATGCTGTACCCGGCTAAGCTGAGAGTCACCGCTGACATACAGGCCCATTTCTTTGAATCAGCCCAAGACGCAGCCTTGTGGCTAGACCGTAACGAACAGGCCTTAAGACACCGGGACAGAGAAGATGGAGACAGACCCGCCTGACATACACAGTCTTGATAACTTCTGGAGTCCCACAATACTGCATTACAGTGGACTTGTTTGTAGCTCACTTATCCCCCTTTGGATGTTGCTGATATTCCCCTCTGGATCCTGCAGTTTTTATTACCCACGCTTTTTTACTTTGGGGAATGTTTTTGCTTTATGCTGCTGGGAACCTTGATATCGCTACACGAACAGTGAGCTATCTTGACAAGAGAAAATGCGTTCTTTCCACGTGAGAGATAAAGCGAGCAAGCCACGTTGGCTTTGGTTTCAACTTCATTTATATCGGCGTTTCCTGTTGGCAGCCTGTTTTTTTGTTTTTTCTTTATATTTTTTTTGCTTATACCAAGGAATACACTACCAAAGAATTCTTTATTGGAAATGCTGCACTATACCAATTCTTACTACCGATGTCATTGACTTGAGAACCGAGTTTGAACTCCCTGACCGGAAGCGGTATGTTCTGTCAAAGACCCCACCACATCTCCAGGGGGAGGATCCCCCACCCCCACTTCGCCCTGCAGACTCAGATAGGTCCAGGAGCTTTATGGAAATGAACCTTATACAGCATCGCTCCTTAAAGCCATGCACCGTTTTGCCCAATGGCAATGTTGTCTTAAGTATGCCTGGGTGGGGAAAGCATATCACTCCACTCACACCTCATATTCAAGGGGTGTGAGTGTAATGATCCATGGTTCTGTAGATTTTCAAGAATTTGATGCATAGATAATGAAGGAAGATACGTTTTTTTGCATTGTAGAGTTGGAAAGTTGAACTGTATACTGGCATGTGTGTATGTGCCCCCGCCGTTTACGGTGGCGGTACTCCGGTTACTGCTGACTTACCTAGAGAGTCGACCGGATCTGCCGTTGCTGATAGTGGGGGACTTTAATTGCTGGTTGAGTCCTTCCGCGGACAGGCACCCCAGCTCCGGGGTTTCTGTCACGCCGAGGGATTCTCCATTGCTTAGATTGCTCAACGAGGTTGGCTGGGTGGATATATGGAGACAAAGGAACCCGGGCGAGAAACAATTCTCATGTTTCTCCAAGACTCATGGGACGTTGTCCAGAATTGATTTGGCTGTGGGCAACCTTGCCATGCTCCCATCCGTCTTGGAAGTGCTGTATAAGCCATGTAGTGTTTCAGATCAGTCGCATTTAGTGATTAGCCTGATCATATCCCCGAAATCCAGGCTACCTAGAGCCCCATGGAAATTTAATGCCTTCTGGCTAAAATTATTTCTATCCCACAGTGAGATTGAGTGGAGCATGGGAGAATTTCTGAACGCCCGGGAATTCCTGCAGTCCCCGATGGAACAATGGGACGCTTTTAAGGACTATTTGAGAGGCTTGCTCATTTCAGAGATAGGCAAGGTAAAGAAGAATTCATCAGAAAATAAGGAGGAACTTGAGCTGGAGGATACTTATGTACGACCCCCGACTGACTTCGCTAGGGAGGCATGGCAGTCAGCTCAATCTGCTTATCAGCGGCTGCTATCCTATATGGCGGAGAAAAAGCTATTCTTCTCCAGGTTGGCATTTTACAAGGAGGGAGAAAGTACTGGGCGTCTTCTGGCCAAGATAGCTAACTCTCAACAGCGCTCCCCTGTAATAGGAGCCATTAAAACATCTGAGGGTAGGTTGGTAAGCTCCCCTGACCTTATATTGATGGAACTGGCCAAGTTCTATGAGAATCTGTATCTTGCAACGGGGCGATATACCCCGGAGGAACTGGCAGATTATTTTCAGGACATTGACTTCCCACAACTCACAAAGGGCCAAAAAGAGGATCTAGATGCTCCGCTCACCTTGGACGAACTACAAACGGCACTAGCGGCATTCCCCAACTGTAAGGCCCCCAGGGCACATGGGATACCCATAGAGGTTTATAAGCAATACGCTGACATACTTTTACCCAAGTTACTAATGGTGTTTAACGCTGCCAGGGAAAAAAGAGGTTTACCCCCCTCTATGAACACAGCCAACATAGTACTCATACTGAAGCCCGGAAAGGACCCGACAGATCCTGGTTCATATAGGCCCATATCTCTCTTGCAGAGTGATATTAAAGCGGAAGTAAACCCATACATAAAACAGTTACCTTTCCGGCACATGCCGGAAATGTAACACTCCCATTGGTTGTGCTCTCAACCAAACTGTCAAACCATCCAATGGCGGGTGTCATAACGGATCACATGTGCAGCATCATGGCAGTTGTAGATTAAACAGAGGCCAAGATGGCGGCTTCCTTAGCTGAAAACGATAGGGGGGTTTACTTCCACTTTAAGCTTTTAGCTAAGGTCCTTGTGATGAGGTTAAATGGGGCCATCACGGCCATCATTCACCCTGATCAGGGGGGGTTCATGCCCAATAAGTCAACGGCAGTACACTTAAGACGGCTTTACCTGAATATGCAATCCGCGGTGGATAATGTGGGACAGAGGGCTCTGCTCTCACTGGACGCTATGAAGGCTTTCAATAGCGTAGAGTGGGAGTACTTGTGGGGAGTTCTTAAACTCTTCGGCTTTGGAGATGTTTTTATCGCGTGGGTGCGTTTACTGTACCAAAACCCGCAAGCAGCTATCCGTGCATCTGGGGCTATGTCACACGCTTTCAATTGGGGGAGAGGCACGAGACAAGGGTGTCCTTTATTACCCCTGCTTTTCGCGCTAGCCATCGAACCACTAGCCAATAAAGTACGAGCCAACCCTAATATTGTTGGATTTTGATACGGAGACAAGCAGGAGAAATTGATGCTATACGCTGACGATACCATGATCCTGCTTGGAGACGTAGACATATCTCTCACAGAAGCTATGTCCACCATAGTGGAGTTTGGAAGATATTCGGGACTCCAGATTAACTGGACCAAATCCTCCCTGATGCTTATTGATGAAGGGGGTACTCCTCCCAACTTCGACCCACTCCACTTTGTACCAGATGCAAAAGGGAACATGGGGACCTGATCCACCTGCTGAGGAGGTGCCCAAAGCTTCACCCTTACTGGAAAGGGATGGTGGACACTGTTAATGGGGTATTTCAGGTCACGTTACCTACAGACCCCAGGCACTGTCTGCTTAATGTGATAGATGAGCTGGGGTGGGAGGAAAACACTAAAGTGGCAGTTACTAAAGCTATATTTGTGGCACGTAAACTAATAATGACACACTGGATTTCAGAAGAGCCTCCCGCTCTTAAAGAATGGATTAATGCTGTGGAGGAAATGTTACGAAAGGATAAAGTAATTTACCAACATAGAGGCTGCCCGCAGAAGTTCGAGAAACTCTGGGGACCATGGCTGAATGTTCCTGGGCTCGCCCCGGTGGATTTGGTCGTGGACAGATTGCTAAGTTTGGGGGTATGAGGTACTAAATGTCAGGCCGATAGAGCCTCTTCTGTTTGATATAGTTCCTTACTTGGCTTACTTATTCCCTTTGTTTATGCTGATGCTGGGGTCTACAAATGGATTATAATATGTCCTTGAAATAAACAGTCTGACAATGTTTGGTTAGGTCGGTGACTTAAGAAATGTTGGTTAAATAATACAGTTCGCAGTGTATACAAATGTGATATACCTCATGGTCGGTATGTGTATGTTTTTACGTTTTTCTCAATAAAATTTTTCTTTTGATAAAAAAAAAAAAAAAATATTTTCTAGTGATCTCCATATTTTTTTGTGTGTGTGTGTCAAAGTTACCACAATAACATTATTATTTTTTTTTTTTTTTTTGAACCTCAAGTAGGTTGGTGTCCCTTGCTAATTATACATTGTCTTTTAGAAATGTATTTGAATAAAAACACATAGGCAAGTATTTTCAGAAAAAAAATTATATCCATTTATTCTGGATAAAAAATAAAGAGGAAGGCAACGCTGAAGAAACTTTTTGAATTTGTGAAGCCTTTTGGCCCCAGAGTCCATATAATAGGGAGCCCAATCTGGTCCAGGAATCCCAAAGATCAGGACCAGCAGCAAATGACATATACCGTATGTCCCCAGGCTGTGGTACTAAACCAGCCTGCGTCTTCTGTCAGACCAGACTGAACCCAGGCCACCACTTTCTTCTCTTTGCTGCAGCCTTCCCTCCACGCTGCCCTGCAGCCCTCCCTGCAGCCTTCCCTGGAGGTTGTGAGTCTGGTGGTGGACTTGTGGCAGGAGGAGGAGGAGGAGGAGGAGGATGGGCTTGCTCATATATATGGCTGTTTTCAGTTAGCTGGCCCCTCAGCCCCTTCTGAAGGGCCTCAGCAAAAATTCCCTCACAGAGGAGGAGTTGTCCCTTCTACCAACCTGGTGGCTAGATAGCAGCCATAGTCCTCTTCAGCGTTGGGGAGGCTCCTGAGGACATCCGTTGCTTCCCTAATGAGGCCCAGTGCTACCTCCTCCATCACCGTCCCCTTCCTGGGCCTCTTTGTTGGAAGGCGGAGGGGAGGCACCTGGGATTGGGTGAGGCTGCTACTGGGCCCAGCCACCTCCTGGCTGTCACTGGGCATGGCCACCTCCTGGCTGTCACTGGGCACAGCCTCCTCCTGCCTGCCACTTTCCAGACCCTCCTCCTGGCTGAGCTCATCCTGTGTATAAAAAAGGGACATAGTTTTAGTTTTTGGTTCATCAATCACACACAATTTTCAGATCATGACTTGCAAATTCAATGTTAATACATATAAAAGACTATCATTCTGACCCCAGCATTTTTCAAGCTGGTCACAAACATTTTTGGCCACTACTGTCAATTGATATGTATACATGATTTTTTGGATAAAATCCTTAATAGGTAATCAATTATAACATCTAGTTAAAATCATTAATATTAGGACAATAAATATGTAGAAAAATAATACACCTGGCTCCAGCTGGGCACATCCGCTTCTTCCAGGATGGAAGGCCCAGGTTGTTCCTCATCAGCCTCTGCTGGGGTGGAGGGAAAGGTGGAGGGAAGGCTGCAGGGAAGGGTCGAAAGAGATTCCCTGGTTTCAGTCTGGTCATCCAGAAACCACAGTTTTTGGTAGTACCACAGCTTGAGTACATATACGTCATCTGCTGATGCTCCTGATCTCAGGGAAGACTGGATCTTTTTATGCTCCTTCCTATACATGTTCCTTAAGATCCCAATTTTACTTCCAAAAATGTCATGTTTGCTTCTGGGATCCAAGTCTTCACAAATCCCAGAAGTTTCTCCAGCGTTGCCTTCCTTACTTGTTTATTGTAATATGAACTGTGTTTGACCTCCCACAGATTCCTCATCTCTCTGTACTTGTCAATAAATCTGGACATAAATTCTGGTCCTTTAACTTTATTCATTTTTTCTGTAAGACAATACACAAGACAAAAACACTAATGTCAGCCTAAACACTCATAATCTTATCCCAATATGGGCCTCAATCTTTAAGCAGTATAGGCCACTGATGTTCCAAATTTAAAACATTTTTCCTTCGTTTCGGATGCTCGCAACTTCCGTTACTCTTTCCTCTGTGCACAGAATGTACATACATATGACACATGCATGTTAGCTTTATATACACTGCGCATGCGTGAAACTCCGCCCGCGTTGCGCGTCCCTGACGTTCTTTTTCACGAATATTCCCCGCCCCTTCTCTCTACGGTGTGCAGTAGGTGTAACATGGCGGAGACACAGCAGGTGGTTGTTAATTATTCCAGTAACGAGGAAAGTCCGGAGCCCGAGACGTCCCAATCCCGGAAGAGGGTATTTAAGGCCTCCAATATGGCCTTTGAAGAAATGGTGGAGATGGTGGACATCTTGCGGAGGGAGGATTATGATGGGAAACATGGGCCGTACACCCATCCCAATTTGTGCAAGGACCAAATCATGACAACAGTTGTGAACACTTTGAAGCAGAATTTTTGGGTAGAACGCTCCAAAGACCAGTTAAGAAAACGCTAGTCCTACCTTAAACTGAGGGAGCCAGATCAGTATCGAAGAATAAAGAAGGTGCTTCAAAAAATTAAGCACTTGTCGTGTGTTCCTATTATGATTATTAACTTGCATGCTGCTCCATGTGCTTTTCTTTACTGTTGTACAGTTTTAAATGGCTACTTTCATGTTCATGGACACAGTAATCGTTTGAAAATATATACAATGTATTTAGTTGATACAGGGTTTTAACTACATTTTGGTCTTGCTAATTTGTCTTATTAAAAGAAGTTTAGGACATTGTTGTCTAGATGTCTTTGAAACTTGAATGAATTGCAAACTTGATGCAGTGGAATGTAAGGAGAGGACACTCAGCATTTACATATTTGGACTCAGGAGCACTAGTGTAGGACACCAGAGCACATTTTTTAGGGTAACCCACACAGGTGCTCCAGTGGATACTTGGGGTGTCTCCATCTGTGAAACTTGGCCAAAAAAGGTAAGTATTGCAGTTTGGTTAAAAGGGATTTTTAATCATGTCTACAACCTGTATCTCTTCCCAAATAGACAATTGTACACCACTTCAAAGCAATGTTTCATATTCCTATTTCTGGACTCAAATATCTGTGTGCTAAGTATACCTTTTGTTTCATTCTCATAGGGAAGAAAAGACTCAGACAACAGGATCCCAGGGACCCCCGACCTCGCCAGCCTGATTGGGAAGTAAGCCCCAGCCCCCCCGAGGATGTGGAGGAAGGAGAGGTGGAGGAAGTGGGTGACATGGGCTCTCCACCAGGTGAGTGTCTGACACCCCAGCTTCAGGTAATCTATGTATGCCTGCATATTTCTAAATACATCTTTTTTCATCAATTTTAGGTGATGTTCTAGTTGTGGAAGGGGAAACGGCGGAACCTT
Organism: Aquarana catesbeiana; assembly: GCF_042186555.1. Classification (NCBI taxonomy): domain Eukaryota; kingdom Metazoa; phylum Chordata; class Amphibia; order Anura; family Ranidae; genus Aquarana; species Aquarana catesbeiana. The sequence goes on along the minus strand of NC_133325.1, from coordinate 544,534,362 downwards.
TTACTAGCGCCAGAGCCCAAACCCTCATTATCAAAATCGTGGTGTGGAATGGGGAGATCGAAGCAATGCGCAATCGCCTGGACATCATGCAGCAGGAAATGAAGAACATGATCAATGTTTTGGGGAGAATATAATCCCTTTTTCCCTAAAACAAAATCGATCATGTTCTTCATTTTCTTTTTAGATGACCAGATTATATTTTTTATATTTGTACATTTTAAAAGCCAAATTTTTAAGATGCACACGGTGTGTCAACATGTGCTATCTGCCATCAGGGGATCTCAATGTACGCGTTTTGTTGGTGCAACCCCTTCCGCTAGTAGGTGAGAGGAAGGGATTGCACCCACAAAACACGTCCATTGATCCCCCATGATGGGAGATAGCACATGTTGACATTACCCATTTGGAATCCCAATTTGTGTGCATCTGAGATGAACTTTGTAAGTTCCAGAGTTGTGTGTATGTTATGTTTTAAAACACATGCCTGTTTGTAAAATAAAAAAAAAAAAAAAAAAAAAAAGATTGTTAAAAATTAAAATAATTAAAATATATTGATAAAAAAAGAATAAAGAATTATATATTTTTAAAAAAAAAATTATAAAAGCACATGTGAATGTGCACAGATTAAAAAGTTTGCTAATCAACAATGTGTGGCTTCTTCTTTCAATGTTCAATACCAGTTTTGTAAATAATTTTGTGTTTACAGTGACAATGGGGCTTATTTACTAAAGGAAAATCCACTTGGCACTGCAAGTGCACTAGGAGAACCTAGGAGACAGCCAAAAAGAAAAGCAAGCAATAAATACATTTCTAGATTTTATCTGATAATTTTTTTTATTACTAAAAATTAGACATTGTCTGGCATTGCAATGGCACCCCTACCCGTAAAATAAGTAACATATTTCTCCTTAACTTCACGGGCGCTTTGGGGGGGCCAAGCCAGTACGGCCAGTATCCAGGCCCACCAGAGGATTCTCAGTAATAAGTCTGGCCTCAGGCCCAACTGAGGCAATATAATTTGTAGAATTTTTTCTTAAAAAATTGTGCAGGATGCAGCATGATAGGACGATATGATTGAGTTTGTAGTCCGCCATATGGATTGCTGTCAGAAACAGGTGTAACCGGCTGGCCATTATCCCGAAGGCATTCCCAACAACTCTTCTCGCTTTGGCCAGCCGGTAGTTAAAAACCCTCCTCTCCGGGGTGAGGGTCCTTTGGGGGAATGACCTCATCAAGTGCTCGCCCAGACTGAAGGCTTCATCTGCAATGAAGACAAAGGGGAGTCCTTCCACGTTATCTGCATCAGGTGGCAATCCCAGGCCACTACTCTGGAGACGCTGGTAGAACTCCGCCTGGGCAAAGACTCCTCCATCCGACATCCGTCCATTCTTCCCCATGTCCACATACAGGAATTCATATTGTGCCGACACCACCGCCATTAACACCATACTATGAAACCCCTTATAGTTAAAATAGTATGACCCCAAATGGGGTGGTGGCACTATGTGGATGTGCTTCCCATCTAAAGCCCCTCCTCCTAACGGGTGGCAAAATGGGATGCCACAGTCTGCCATTCCTGTGGCGTTGAAGGAAACTGGGGAGTCAAACAAGAAAAAATAATATAAGTACTTTTGCACATAACATTACAAGCAGATTACACAAAAAACATTCTTGCCCAACATCAGGATAACATTTATTTTAAGTATTATTTAAAGACTAAAATATAAGGCCCACTTATTAGATTCCTCACCCCCTCTGATGGCCCATTGATAAAATGATAAAATTTAAGGGGGGGGCTTTTAAATGAATTTAAGGACACACATACCATTTGGACACATTTTAGGTGGGGGGGGCTTATAAATTAATTTTAATTTAATCACTTGCCGACCGCCTAACGCAGATATACTGCGGCAGAATGGCACGGACAAGCAAAATCACGTACCTGGTACGTGATCTGCCTTCCACGGGCTGTGGGCGCATTGCACCCCCCCCCGGTGCCCGAGGTGGTCGGCTTCGTTGGGGAAGCGAAACAGGCTGAGGGGGAGGCCACTCATTCGTGGCCACCCCCTCGCGATCGCTCCCCACGAATGAAATTCTTCCTCTGCTGCTGTAATGTAAACAGCGGCAGAGGAGGTGATGTCATCTCTCCTCGAGCCGGTCTTTTCGTTCCGGCGCCGAGGAGAGAAGACATCAAGTAAGTCTGCACAACACTACACTAACAGTAGAACACACTAGGCACACTTTTCACCCCCCATCACCCCCCGATCACCCCCTGATCACCCCCTAATCACCCCCCCCCCGTCACAGTGACACCAATAGCAGTTTTTTTTTTGCAATGGTGTCAGTTTGTAACAGTTATAAGTGGTAGGGCAGTTAGGGTTAGCCCCCTTTAGATCTAGGGTACCTCCCTAATAAAGTTTTAACCCCTTGATCACCCCCCGTCGCCAGTGTCACTAAGCAATCGTTTTTCTGATCGCTGTATTAGTGTCACAGGCTAGTTAGGGAGGTAAGTATACAAGTTCGCTGTCAGCGTTTTATAGCGTCAGGGACCCCCATATACTACCTAATAAAGGTTTTAACCCCCTGAATGCCCCCCTAGTTAACCCTTTCATCAGCGATCATTGTATAAATGTTACGGGTGACGCTGGTTAGTTCATTTGTTTATTATAGTTTCAGGGCACCCGCCGTTTATTACCTTATAAAGGTTTAACCCCCTAATCGCCCGGCGGTGATATAAGTTAAGTTTTAGGGTCAAATAAGGTCTGCATCGCCCCAGGCTGCGTCAGGTTAGCGGCAGTACCGCTAACACCCACGCACGCAGCATACACCTCCCTTAGTGGTATAGTATCTGAACGGATCAATATCTGATCTGATCAGATCTATACTAGCGTCCCCAGCAGTTTAGGGTTCCCAAAAACGCAGTGTTAGCGGGATCAGCCCAGATACCTGCTAGCACCTACGTTTTGCGCCGCGGCCCAGCCCAGCCCACCCAAGTGCAGTATCGATCGATCACTGTCACTTACAAAACACTAAACACACATAACTGCAGCGTTCTCAGAATCAGGCCTGATCCCTGCAATCGCTAACAGTCTTTGTTGGTAGCGTTTGATACAGTCGCTAACAGTCAGGAGCTTTTTTGCCTGTGCCTTTTTTACCACTAAATTTAGAGCCCAAAATGGCAAATCGAAGGTACACTAGTGAAGAGGCCTACACGTTTCTGAGCATGACAGATAGTGAAGAGGAAGTCACTCATCTGTCAGATTCAGGCTCAGAATACGATCCTGTAGAGGACAGCGGCTCCATGACAGATAGCTCTGACGACGGAGTTGTGGTCCCTGCCAAGGTCAGGCGTACCAGACCCCCGAACTTCTTCTTCTGTCCTTGATGTGCAAGAACCGCAGGTCCCTCATATGGAGCAGAGAAGTACTAGTGCCGCTATTCCTTCTGGTGAACTGGCAAGCACCAGCGGCCTAGTACACCCTGGTCGTACATCCAGCACTGCAGTAACACTTGGTGACGTGGCGAGTCCCATAAATGCAGTTCAAGCTGGCGAGGTGGCAAGCACAAGTAGTGTCCCGCTGCCACCAAGAAGATGAACACAGGCCCGTTGTGCCCATAGTGCCCTTCCTGCTGCATTCGCCAATCCGAATTGGGAACCCACCACTTCTGCAGCACCCATACTTCCCCCATTCACTGACCAACCCGGGATTCAGGTGGAAACAGTTGATTTTATGTCACTGGATTTTTATTCAATGTTTTTCACCGAAGATCTCTATAAATCTATTGTGGACCAAAGCAATTTGTACGCTGGTCAACACATCGCCACTATTCACCAGTCCTCCCTTGCCAGAGATTGGAAACCAATTACGGTTTCCGAATTTAAGCTCTTTCTGGGCCTTTCCCTCAACATGGGCATAAATAAAAAGAGTGAGTTGCGGTCATATTGGTCCACTGACCAAATTTATCATATGCCCGTGTTCTCTGCCTCCATGGCCAGGGCACGATACGAGCAGATTTTGCGGTTCATGCACTTCAACAACAATGTACTCTGTCGTCCTTGTGGAGACCCTGAATACGATCGGCTCTACAAAATTCGGCCCCTCGTAAACCACTTCAACCAACGTTTTGCAGACTTGTTTACTCCCCATCAAGTTGTCTGCAGTTCTATCCCCAGTTTACCTCAGAATACAATGAATCAATGGCACCATGCAGTGTCACCAATTGCAAGGGCAAGAGGGTTTACAATTGCGTTTAAGAAGTCCTGCCCATGGAAAACGGAGACCCCACAAAGCGATCCAGAGGGACGTTTTCTATTTGTGAAGGGTGCACTGCATGGGGTACGATATACTTTTGCATCGATATATGCACCTAATGAAGGGTCTGTTAATTTTTTGGTTAGAACATTTAGAAAATTGGAAGAATTTAGAGAGGGATGTTTAATGGTGGGCGGGGACTTTAATATGGTGCTGGATCCAAGTATAAATACTTCAAAGGGTAGAACCGCCCTGTCTTTCAGTGCCATAAAACAGGTTAAGCAAATTCTACGTTCCCAACACCTCGTAGATAGCTGGCGAGTTCTGCATACAGGGATTAAGGACTTTAGTTACTACTCTAAAACACACGATATATACTCACGGTTGAACCTTTTCTTGGTGGACCAATATTATTTAGAGAATTCCTTGTGAGTACAATTGAACCTATAACTATGTCAGATCATGCCCCAATAACCCTGACCCTCCGTCCAATTCAAATGGGTCGTCTAGAGCGAACGTGGCGCTTGAATGAGTCATTGTTGGATAAGGAGGAAATAGTGGAGAAGTTAGGTATTAAAATAAAAGAATATTTTGAAATAAATAAGACAGAGGAAGTGTCAGATCAAGTGGTGTGGGAGGCCCATAAAACAGTTATCAGAGGGGACCTGATTGCTTATGGATCATATATAAAGAAAGAAGGTAAAAGAGAGATAAATGAATTATTAGAGAAGATTAGTGTTTTGGAGATGAAACATAAGAAAAATCTTGACCCCGTGGATAGCAGGCACTTGGAGAGCTTACGAGCAGAGCTCTCACAGTGCCTTGAGCGAAGAGTAAACAATAAAACTAGTTTCTTTGCGAATAGAGCATATGAACAGAGAAATAAGTGTGGACGGCTATTGGCTAAACAACTTAAAAAACAACAAGACTCTAGACATGTACACAGTTTATCAGTTCAAGGTAAAAAGGAAATTGAAACGAAAGCCATAGCGGCAGAATTTGGTAAATTTTATGAGGCGTTATATAATACTTCCAAGACAGATCCACCAGGAATAGGGGACGGAGAGAGATATGGTAGGAAGGAGATATGGGACTATATTGAAGAAGCCTCTATGCCCATGCTACCTAGAACAATCATAGACGAAATTGAACGTCCAATCACAGTAGAGGAGCTGAGTAAAGCGATAGCAACCCTGCCACTGGGAAAGAGTCCAGGGCCGGACGGGTTGACTAACTTATACTATAAAAAATTTCTTCCAGTATTAGTAAAACCACTCTGTAACTATTTTAACTCAATTAGTGCCTCTAATTCACTACCGCCAGAAGCACTTCTGGCGTACATAACGGTACTGCCAAAAGATGGGGAGGACCCCCAAATCTGTGCAAATTACAGGCCTATCTCTCTGCTTAACTTGGACACTAAACTGTTGGCAAAGATCTTGGCCCTGAGGCTTCAAGAACATATTGGAGACTTAATTCATCCGGACCAGATGGGGTTCATGAGGGGACTTGAGGCGAGGGATAATACTACTCGTGCGCTTCACGTTCTTCATATATGATATTTGCGATAATAATGGAGCCATTTCTACATAAAATCAGGAATAATAGGGAGATAACTGGGACGTGCATAGGCCCTGTGGAACATAAGGTAGCAGCATATGCGGTGTCAGGTCACCTAGAGGCTGGGTGACAGATGCACACCGTTGGGATCAGGAGTGCACCACAAGGCAGTGGACCCTACGGCTGACTGCTGCGGATGGGAGTCCAGGTGGTAAGGAAGGCAGGGCCGCTGGGACACCAACACAGATCCCACCAGGGTTAGAGTGTAGGATTCCCTGGGGCACGGAGTCTAAGAGCCAGCAGGTGTTCACCAGAGCCTCTAGAGGTGAGGATGGACTGGGCTGCAACTGGCTCCAGGTCGCGACCCCCAGGGTCTCCCAGCTCACACCCACAGTAGGCAACAGGAGGATAGGGATAGTAAAGGAATAAGCCAAGGTCAGGGCCACAAGCAGACAAGGACAACAGAGTTCACGCCAAGGTTCAGGGTCACAGGCAAACAGGGATAGTCGGGGACACGCCAGATGTCAGGGCCACGAGCAGACAGGAATAGTAGAGAACACGCCAAGGTCGGTAACTGAAACAAACGTAGAGCACACGGCAGGCAGGAACAGGAAGCCAAACACACAAAGGTTGATCAGCAGGGCTGGCCTGCAGTGCAGAGGTTAATATAGAGTTCTCTGATAGAAGCTGGGGTGGAGCCGTGCTAGAGGAGAGTTAATAAAAGCAGTAAGGTGAGAGTCAGCTGGTCTTTAGAGATGAACACATGGAAACAGGTAAGCAGATAGACAACACTATTGCATAACCATGACCTGCGGATGATCTCCTTTTTTTACTCTCTGCCCCACAGACATCTATAGCTGCACTTCTGGTGGAAGTACAAAAATTTGGTATTGTATCTAATTTTAAAATTAATTTTGAGAAGTTGGTCATCCTCCCTAGCCATGTTTCGGGAGCAATGGAAAGGTCATTGAGAGGTATGTACCCATTTGTCTGGAATAGAGAGTCTCTGGTGTACTTGGGGGTACATATTAGTGCAGACCAGAAACTACTATATGAACTTAATTACGGCTAATTACTGAAAGAAATAACAGAAGAGTTAAAAAAATGGAAGGGTAAATATTTGACTTGGTTCGGGAGAATTAGTGCTATAAAAATGAGTATATTACCCAGAATAATATATGTACTGTGCACTGTGCCAATCAGGCTACCGGAGACTCTCTTCAGACAGGTGCGTAGGTTGTTTGTGGCCTTTGTATGGAATGATAAAAGACCTAGATTGGCCTAGGATATCCTGAGAAGGAATAGGGCTGAGGGTGGCCTGGGACTACCTGATATAACATCATATTATAAGGCCATGACCCTAGTTCGGATACTGAATCGGTGCCATGATGCACAGAAAAAACTATGGGTTCAAGCAGAAATGTCAATGGCGGGGAGAAATCTGACAGGAGCACTTTGGATCCAAGGCCCTCTGAGAGGGATTTCCCAGTGGGCATCACCGTTAACACTGAACTCTTTGGAGGTGTGGGATAGGCTGAATAGGAGAGGTAAATACGCTCCCCAGATATCCCCTCTGACTCCTCTGGAGGGATTCCCTTGGTTCCCCCTGGGAAAGGAGACGGGGTATCTGGGGGCGTGGGGCCGGGATGGGGACACCAAGTGTGGCAAGTTTGCCCCAAGTGGAGTCCTACTACCCTTGACAGAAATGGTGTTGAGATTTGGGAAGATACATCTGGCAGAGTGGAAATACCATCAAATGACGAGTTTTTTCAATAAAATAAAGCCCTTAATAAGATCTATGAACTCACTCACTATGTTTGAAAGGCAATGTGTACAAATGCCAGAATCTAGACATATGCTATCACAAATGTATAGAGTGATTCTTAGTGGGCAGGAAGAGACAACCCCATATTTCGTAAGGGAATGGGAGAGGGAACTGGACCAGGTATGGACAAATAAACAAATTAAAAAAACAATCTTATTACCGTTTACCACATCCATAAGTTCAAAGGTGCAAGAAATGGCATATAAGTTTCTGGTAAGAAGGTACAGGACTCCAGTTAAATTAGCACAAATCTTCCCAACAACAAGTGATAGGTGCTGGAGAGGTTGTGGACAGAGGGGTACCCCTCTTGATTTGTGGTGGACAATCAAGTCATTCTGGGAGTCAGTGGCCCCATGGATCGAGAGACTGACAGTCGGTCCTCTGGAGTTTAAGCCTCTGCAGTACCTATTTCATGGGAAGCCAGGGCCCATTAAAATTTATAGGGAAAGTATAACTCCGCACTTATTAAACGCAGCGAAAAAACTCATTCCAAAGTACTGGAGGCAAGTCCAGGGCCCTACAGTAACAGAATGGAGAAATGAAGTCAACTTAATAATGGAAGCGGAGAGGTGGGTCCATGTAGTGAAGGACCAAAAAAGAAAATTTGAAAAGACATGGGCGAGATGGGAACATTGTGCTAAGGAGATAGAAGAAGAGAGAAACATTATTGAATAGGGGAGAGAGGATATGGTATAGTCATTATGAATATGCATAAAAAGAGAGATTGACCTGGGAAAGAAACATTATATATTGACATATTTTTTTCTATGCTGATCCTGCACAAGGAGGGTGGGGTTTTTTTTTTTGGTCCTTTTTTTTTTTTCCTCTCTTCCCTTTTCCCCCTCCTTCCTCCCCGCACGGGTTTAAGCTGGGCAATTAAGCTTTATATAATACACGAGTGTGAGGTGGGGAGAAACACCTTTTTTTTTTTTTGAATAGACCGGCTAACAAAGCCTTTTGCACCATTTAATAATTGAATAATTAATATTTAAATTCACGAATATTATGAAATAAGAAGGGGAAAGGGAATCTTCTTCCTCTTACTCTTTCACTTTTGGGGGAAAATTTTTATTTATTTTTTTTCACAGGGACTTAAGTTGAGGTAATTAAGATATAATATACAACACGAGTGTTAAGTGATAACTATGGGTTTGGGTTTTTTTTCACAGGGATTTAAGTTGAGGTAATTAAGATATAATATACAACACGAGTGATAACTATGGGTTTGTTTGTTTGTTTTTTGTTTTTTTTGGGATTTGGTCAATAAAAGATCTCTTGCACTATTTAATAATTAATTGTAATATACGAACACAATAAATTAAAGGGAGGGGGTAATTTCATCATTTTGCTTTGCACTAAAATTATGCACATACACGGGGGGTTGAGAGTGAGGAATGGATAGATCACTGGCTAGTATTGAGAAGGGAGGGAGAGGGAGGTGAAGGGGGGGGGGGGGAGGAGAAAGGAGAAAGGAGAAGGAGATTATTATAATTTTTTTTTTGTTAAAAAAAATTTTTTTTTTTTTTTTTTTTTTTTTTAGGATTGGTGGGATAGGTGGGGGTAATTGTGGAATGATGTAATGTAATGGTGTAGTCTGTGTTTGTGGCTTGGGTGGAATGTAGGGGTATATAATGTTGTATAATTGTTGTATTTATAAAATGAAATAAAAAATTTTGATTATAAATAAAAAAGTTGTCTGCGTTGATGAGTCCCTGATTACATTTTCTGGCCGCTTGTCATTCAAACAGTACCTTCCCAGCAAGCGTGCCAGATACGGGATCAAGATGTATAAGCTCTGTGACAGGGCCACAGGCTATACATGTAGTTTTATGGTTTACAAGGGCAAATATAGTCACGTAGAGCCGACAAACTGCCCTGACTACATAGGAAGCGCTGGCAAGATTGTGTGGGACTTGGTGTCACCCTTATTCAGAAAGGGGTACCACTTGTACGTGGACAATTATTACACGAGCGTGCCACTTTTTAGTCACCTTTTTGATCATCAGATTGGAGCATGTGGCACCGTGCGACCTAATCGCCAGGGCTTTCCCCAGCGGCTTGTAGATTCCCATCTTAGGCTGAGGGAGAGAGCCTGCTTGCAGTGTAATAATTTGTTTGCTATGAAGTGGAGGGATAAGAAGAATGTTTTCGTTCTCACCTCCCTTCATGCAGACACGACGGTCCAAATTACTACGGTGACTGGTGTTGTGGAGAAACCCCTCTGTGTCCACGAATATAACCTTAACATGGGAGGGGTGGACCTCAACGACCAGTTGTTGGAGCCATACCTAATTGCCCGTAAGGCCAGACGCTGGTACAAAAAGTGTCTGTTTATTTCAATTGGCTTTGCTGAACGCTTATGTGCTATACAGAGCTTCAGGACAGACTGGATCCTTCCTTAAATTCCAGGAAGAGATAGTCAGAGCCCTTCTGTTTCCAGATGGTGCTCCACCTCACCATCCCCAACCAAATGCAGTAAGCTGGCTGCATGAGAGGCATTTTCTTTATGTCCTCCCGAGTACCCCAACCCAACGAGCCACCCAAAAAAGATGTCGTGTCTGCAGCAAGCGCGGATATAGGTGTGACACCCGGTATTATTGTCCCTCCTGTCCTGACAATCCTGGTCTTTGCATTGGTGAATGTTTTGAACGCTACCATACACTAGTTGAGTATTAGCGTAGGGTACAGCATTGCACAACTAGGACACACTTTCACAGGGTCTCCCAAGATGCCATCGCATTTTGAGAGACCCAAACCTGGTACCAGTTAAAAAAGTTAAAGTTACAAAAAAAAGTGTAAAAAAAAAAAAAAAAACCACAAAAAAATATATGAGATAAAAAAAACAAAAATAGTTGTCGTTTTATTGTTCTCTCTCTATTCTCTCTCTATTGTTCTGCTCTTCTTTACTGTATTCTATTCTGCAATGTTTTATTGTTTTTATGTTTTTATCATGTTTGCTTTATAGGTATGCAATTTTTTTATACTTTACGGTTTACTGTGTTTTATTGTTAACCACTTTTTTGTTTTCAGGTACGCCATTCAGCTGCAGAGCGGATTTATTTATCTTGACAGCAACAGCGTTTGCTCCCACGATACATAAAGCCGTGACTCCAGCGCTGTCGGAGGTGAATTCACCACCACAGTTACATACTTCAGCATATATGCGGAAGCGTGGGGGCAGCAGTGGGTGGAGGAGCGATTTGCTCCTACCTTTTGCGGGAGGATGCCCCCATGCTTCGGCATATATATATTTTTTAGGCACAGGTTGCGTTAAATGTTTTATTTTTTACTATGTTTTTTTGTATTTGCTTTGCAGGTATGGTAAGTCTTACTGTTATACTGTAATGTTACTTTGTTTTATTGTTAACCATCATTTGCTTAGCAGGTACGCCATTCAGTTGCAGCGCGGATTTATTTATCTTGACAGCGTGGGGGCAGCAGTGGGTGGAGGAGCGATTTGCTCCTGCCTTTTGCGGGAGGATGCCCCCATCGGCATATATAAACGGTGCATGTATGCCCATCATTAGAAGTGGGTGGATGAAGGGAGGTATCCTAATGGTGGGCATACCCACTGATCAATAAAAGTTTACAATATATGCCCAACAAGGACCAGCAATCCTAGCAGCTAATTAGCCTCTAGACTGCTTTTACAAGCAGTGGGAGGGAATGCCCCCCCCACCGTCTTCCATGTTTTTCTATGGCTCTCCTGTCCCAACAGGGAACCTGAGAATGCAGCCAGTGATTCAGCCAGCTGACCATAGAGCTGATCAGAGACCAGAATGGCTCCTAACATCTCTATGGCCTAAGAAACCGGAAGCTACGAGCATTTTATGACTTAGATTTCGCCAGATGTAAACAGCGCCATTGAGAAATTGGGAAAGCATTTCATCACACCGATCTTGGTGTGGTCAGATGCTTTGAGAGCAGAGGAGAGATCTAGGGTCTAATAGACCCCAATTTTTTCAAAAAAGAGTACCTGTCACTACCTATTGCTATCATAGGGGATATTTACATTCCCTGAGATAACGATAAAAATGATTAAAAAAAAAATAAAAATGAAAGGAACAGTTTAAAAATAAGATAAAAAAGAAAAAAAATAATAAAGATAAAAAAGCACCCCTGTCCCCCCCTGATCTCGCGCAAAGGCGAACGCAAGCGTTGGTCTGGCTTCAAATGTAAAGAGCAATTGCACCATGCATGTGAGGTATCACCGCGAAGGTCAGATTGAGTGCAGTAATTTTAGCAGTAGACCTCCTCTGTAAATCTAAAGTGGTAACCTGTAAAGGCTTTTAAAGGCTTTTAAAAATGTATTTCGTTTGTTGCCACTGCACGTTTGTGTGCAATTTTAAAGCATGTCATGTTTGGTATCCATGTACTCGGCCTAAGATCATCTTTTTTATTTCATCAAACATTTGGGCAATATAGTGTGTTTTAGTGCATTAAAATGTGTTTTTTCCCAAAAAAATGTGTTTGAAAAATCGCTGCGCAAATACTGTGTGAAAAAAAAAATGAAGCACCCACCATTTTAATCTGTAGGGCATTTGCTTTAAAAAAATATATAATGTTTGGGGGTTCAAAGTAATTTTCTTGCAAAAAAAAAAAATTTTTTCATGTAAACAAAAATTGTCAGAAAGGGCTTTGTCTTCAAGTGGTTAGAAGAGTGGGTGATGTGTGACATAAGCTTCTAAATGTTGTGCATAAAATGCCAGGACAGTTCAAACCACCCCCCAAATGACCCCATTTTGGAAAGTAGACACCCCAAGCTATTTGCTGAGAGACATGTCGAGTCCATGGAATATTTTATATTGTGACTTAAATTGCGGGAAAAATACTTTTTTTTTTTTTTTGCACAAAGTTGTCACTAAATGACTAAATGATATATTGCTCAAACATGCCATGGGAATATGTGAAATTACACCCCGAAATGCATTCTGTTTCTTCTCCTGAGTACGGGGATACCACATGTGTGAGACTTTTTGGGAGCCTAGCCGCGTACGGGACTTCGAAAACCAAGCACCGCCTTCAGGCTTTCTAAGGGCGTAACTTTTTTATTTCACTCTTCACTGCCTATCACAGTTTCGGAGGCCATGGAATGCCCAGGTGGCACAAACCCCCCCCCCCCAAATGACCCTATTTTGGAAAGTAGACACCCCAAGGTATTTGCTGAGAGGTATAGTGAGTATTTTGCAGACCTCCCTTTTTGTCACAAAGTTTTGAAAATTGAAAAAAGAAAAAAAAATTCTTGTCTTTTTTAATTTTAAAAAACAAATGAGAGCTGCACAATACTCACAATGCCTCTCAGCAAATAGCTTAGGGTGTCCACTTTCCAAAATGGTGTCATTTGGGGGGGGTTGTGCTATCTTGGCATTTTATGGCCTTCAAAACTGTGATAGGTAGTGAGGAGTGAATCAAAAATTTACGCCCTTAGAAATCCTGAAGGCGGTGATTGGTTTTCGGGGGCTCTGTATGAAGCTAGGCTCCCAAAAAGTCCCACACATGTGGTATCCCCGTACTCAGGAGAAGCAGCAGAATGTATTTTGGGGTGTAATTCCACATATGCCTATAGCATATTTGAGCAATATATCATTTAGTGACAACTTTGTGCAAAAAAAAAAAAATAATAAAAAAATTGGTCACTTTCCCGCAACTTGTGTCAAAATATAAAATATTCCATGGACTCAACATGCCTCTCAGCAAATAGCTTGGGATGTCTACTTTCCAAAATGGGGTCATTTGGGGGGGGGGAGGTTGTGCCATCTGGGCATTTTATGGCCTTCAAATCGGTGATAGGTAGTGAGGAGTGAATCAAAAATTTACGCCCTTAGAAATCCTGAAGGCGGTGATTGGTTTTCAGGGGCTCTGTATGAAGATAGGCTCCCAAAAAGTCCCACACATGTGGTATCCCTGTACTCAGGAGAAGCAGCAGAATGTATTTTGGGGTGTAATTCCACATATGCACATGGCATATTTGAGCAATATATCATTTAGTGACAACTTTGTGCAAAAAAAATAAAATAATAAAAAAATTGGTCACATTCCCGCAACTTGTGTCAAAATATAAAATATTCCATGGACTCAACATGCCTCTCAGCAAATAGCTTGGGATGTCTACTTTCCAAAATGGTTCATTTGGGGGGGGGGGGGGTTGTGCCATCTGGGCATTTTATGGCCTTCAAAACTGTGATAGGTAGTGAGGAGTGAAATCAAAACTTTACGCCCTTAGAAATCCTGAAGGCGGTGCTTGGTTTGCGCAAACCAATAAATATATACTTTATGACTTTTTTTTACCAAAGACATGTGGCCGAATACATTTTGGGCTAAATGTATGATTAAAATTGAGTTTATTGGATTTTTTTTATAACAAAAAGTAGAAAATATCATTTTTTTTCAAAATTTTCGGTTTTTTTTCAGTTTATAGCGCAAAAAATAAAAACTGCAGAGGGGATCAAATAGCATCAAAAGAAAGCTCTATTTGTGGGAAGAAAAGGACGCAAATTTCATTTGGGTACAGCATTGCATGACCACGCAATTAGCAGTTAAAGTGATGCAGTGCCAAATTGTAAAAAGTGCTCTGGTCAGGAAGGGGGTACATCCTTCCGGGGCTGAAATGGTTAAGGACACACATTCCATTTGGACACATTTTAAGGGGGGGGGGCTTATAAATTAATTTAAGGACACACATACCATTTGTACACATTTTAAGAGGGGGGGCTTATAAATTAATTTAAGGACACATATACCATTTGGACACATTCTAAGGGGGGCTTTTAAATTAATTTAAGGACACACATACCATTTGGACACATTTTAAGGGGGTGTTTAGGGTAAGCACTACAATGGAGCTGACAAAATACATTGTTAAGTGACTTGACTAGGTGTGTATGTGTGTATGGGCCCAGGATAGCATGCTGGGGAGGTTAGTGAAGGCAAATATGCATGAAGCACAAAAAAGGAGCATTAAAAGATTACAGCATGCATGAGGACAATCATGGTCATTATTGATGAAAGAAATAAAATACATTAGCAAATATGAAATACATAGAATGTGATGTTAAAGGAGACATCTTACCTTAATATAGTCCTTCTGCAGGACCTGGATGATGGCAGAACAGATCTCTGGGATAAAGATCCCCAGAGCCTGGGGGGAGATGCCTGTTGAGAACTTGAGGTCCTGCAGGCTTCTCCCAGTCGCCAAGTACCGCAACGTGATGACTAGCCTCTGCCCAGGAGTGATGGCTTGCCTCATGCAGGTATCCTGCCTGCTGATATAAGGGGTCAGCAAAGCCAACAGACGGTGAAAAATGGGGTCCTTCATCCTAAGAACGTTCCTGAAATCATCAGGATTATTCTCCTGGATCTCACGCAGCAAAGGCATGTGAAAGAATTGGTCACACTGGAGTAACCAATTCTTGGTCCATGAACTCCTCCCCACCCTGTTCATGGACTGGACTTGGGTCAAAGAATGAACCCCAACACCAAGCCCCAGCATAGCACGAACTCTATGACGAGTACGTACGCGCAACATGGCTTCAAAACGGTCGGCTGGTCAGAACGAACTTAAAGTGGAGTTCCACCCACTTTTACAACTCTTCAGCATCCCTCACTAAACTGTGCACTGTAAACGAATTGGATATTTTTTTCTCAGCACTTACTGTATATCTGCTGTATTCATTCACCGCATCATTTCCTGTTTGCAATGCCTTCTTGGAAGGGGCGGCAACTTCCTCTGACACTGCCGTTGCTATGGAAACCTGACCTGAAACATATTACACTGCTTGTGCTGCACTGAGCATGTGCGAGATCTGCAAGGATGAGATCCAGGAAGAAATACAGTCTGGCTTCAGATGCCCAGACTTAAGATGGCCACGGCCTGCTGTAAGTTTATAAAATAACAAACTACTGCTATAAACTAACAAAACAGACCTTAGTTTACAGACTAACTTTACTAGAATACATTAAGCTTGTGTATTATAGGGGTATTTTTATTTAAAAAGTATAATTTCAGCCGGAACACCACTTTAGCAGAATGCACTGAAGAACAGCAAGGCCTATGAAGAGCGAGCTGAAAATCAGCAACAAGCGGACAAGAACGCACTGAATAAACAAATGCGAACTGACTACACGCACTGAAAAGCAGATACAAACCCCACAAGCACAAACTGAACAGCAGTTAAACAATCTGAAAAAACATGAGTCTGAAAAGCGCAAATCGCCTCTCACCAAACTTCTACTAACACGAGATTTGATTGTAGCCGTATTAGTGCAATTGTGACAGAGAAAATGGAGTACTGTCCGTGATACTGTCCGTGACACGAAAAATAATGGCCTGAATTTAGATATTGGTTTGCTTACACATTATGCTAAAGTTTTACGACCCCTCTGTGACTAGTATCCCCCCTGCATTCTAAAGCTCTCCCTCTGTCTTATCTCGCTAACTCTGCTGCTATCTTTATTACCATTGATTTGTATGTGTTTGTTTTTCTCTTTATTTTTTTTTTTTCTTCTTTAACATTCTACTTAAAAATTTGTGAATCAGTACCGCTTGGACCTTGAAGAAGGGGACATACCCCCAAAGCTTGTCCTGAAAAATTGTATGTTAGTGCAAATAAAAAAAGTATCACGGACAGTATTCAATTTTCTCTCTCACTAACACGAGATAAACACAAAATTAGCAGAAGGAGCCCAAAGGGTGGCGCAATGGCTATTGAACTTCCATTTTATAGTCCCGTCGTGTGTGGTGTATGTCACCGCGTTCTAGACGGTCGGACTTTGGTGTGATCGTGTGTAGGCAAGTCCGTTTCAGCGGAACTCTGTCGGAAAGCCCGTCGGAGTCTATTCTGATGGAGAGTCCAGTCGTGAGGCTTGATTCACACCTATGTAGTTTGCGTTTGAGCTTTTCTGCAGCGCTTTTCGTGGGTTTTTTTTCCGTGATTTGCGTTTTTTGTGCTTTTTTTTCCACCAATTTGTTGTAAGGCCGATTAAAAAAAGCAAATCATGGTAAAAATCGCAGTAAAAACGCACTACATGCTTTTCTGCAGGTTCTCCATTAAGCCTTCATTCACATTAGAACAATTTGTCATGCGATTTGAAAGGCCAAATCACATGACAAGTCACAGCCTATTGTTGGCAATGGCACCATTCCAATGGGTGTGACGCCAACTTTGCTGCGCCGCACCAATTTGCAAATATAGTTCCTTTACTACTTATGCTGATTTTGAGTGTGACGTTATTAGACATCTGTGCATGAAGCTGCAGAGATGTCTTTCATGTATCACCTAAAATTGCGGTGACCTGCTACTTCAAGTGAAGTAGCATGATTTCAAAGTAGCATCAATGTGAACCAGGGCTAAAGACTATTGAACCAAAAATGCAAAAAAAGGACCATTTTGCATTTTAAAAAGTCCCTGACCCTTTCCAAAAGCACAGAGGCACAAAAAAACATTGATATGAACGTGTTCTATAGGAACCTATGTTAAAAAAATGTCCTGTGTTTCTGCAAAAAGCATTAAAAAAACGCATTGGTGTGAATGGAGCGTTATGCCCTGTACACACGATAGGATTTTCCAATGGAAAATGTGTGAAAGGACCTTGTTGTCGGAAACTCCGACCGTGTGTGGGCTCCATCTGACTTTTTCCATCGGAATTTCCGACACACAAAGTTTGAGAGCTGGCTATAAAATTTTCCGACAACAAAATCCGTTTGTACACAATTCAAATGCATGAAGTGCCACGCATTCTCGGAATCAAGCAGAAGAGCAGCACTGGCTATTGAATTTCATTTTTCTCGGCTTGTCGTACGTGTTGTACGTCACCGCGTTCTTGACGTTCAGAATTTTCCACCAACTTTGTGTGACCGTGTGTATGCAAGACAAGTTTGAGCCAACATCTGTCGGAAAAAATCCCATGGATTTTGTTGTCGGAAAAAATCCCATGGATTTTGTTGTCGGAAAAAATCCCATGGATTTTGTTGTCGGAAAATCCTATAGTGTGTACAGGGCATTAAAGTGTCTCTAGACTATATGAGGTGCCAAACAGTCCCAAACAGAAGGTAGTGATGATGGAAATAATGTGAAAAAAACCCCAGAGTGCAGATCTCACACTTCAGTTGATCACCAAAAGTGCTCCACCATAACCCCCATGTGAGTTCCACTCACCAGATAATTTTGCTCACATAAAATTGATCGGCAAAGTTCACTTGTATTAGATCACACGTTCAGATGTTCCCTTGTCAAAAGAAGTTTATTGAGTATACAATGTTATAAAGATACATAAAGTAAGTTTACAAGGATCTATAAAGTAAGCTCATTGTTTTACAGTAGGGTTTATATAGGTAAATATCATGAAATTTCAAATATTAAACATTGGGTTCACGTAAACCTAAATTAAAGATATATATCATTTCCTTAGTTACTTTTGTAGGTATTTAAATGATTTATACCTACTATACATATTGTTTACAAGTAGAGTGTATATAGGTCAAATAAATTCTGATAATGAGCTTTAATCGTAAGGTGGAGAAAAGGAAAGAGAAAGAAGAAAAAGGGTTGAAAGGTAGAGGTATGGTCCACAAGGTTGTCCCGCTCGTCAGTTTATTATTCTTTTTAGTTCTCTTTGAAGCCTTAGAATGGGTGTCTCTGTAAGTCATTTAATCTGTGGGGCGTGGCCTGACCTGGCATGGAGATGGCTGCTTAATCCTGTAGCTCCTGCTATCCATCGACCTGCTACCAGCCTACCGGAGGTTTAGAATCCTTGCACACGGCAAAGTACATGGGGACGGCATCGCGGAACACCTCGACCTCCCGGTCCCGATCACCTAGGGAACAACCGGGCACCACAAGTCACAATATCCCCAAAATGTTTCGAGCGGGCCGAGGCAACATGGCGCCTTCCCGCCACAAAAATTCTAAGGCCTCAGCTCCCTCACAACTGGGGACATCACCCCCTCCTCTCCCGCCCAGCCAGACGAATGGCACAGCAACGGAGGGTCATCCCCTACCTCAACTCAACATCCAGGACCTGCAGATGATAGCCGCGGACATCAAGGACGCTCTTGCGGCGGCCATTTCTGAACTACGCATTGCTTTCAGAACCCTCTCTGACAGAGTCCAGGCGGCAGAACAAATGGCGGATCGCCAAGATCTACAGATCCGGAAAACTACCAGACATGTCGACACACACACACTTCAGATGAGGGAAATGCAGAGACACCTTGAAGATCTCGACAACCGTGGCAGACGCCATAACCTGAGGGTCAGAGGATTGCCTGAGATAATAGAGGGAGCCCAGGTTGCTCAATCTGTCACTGCTCTATTCAACGGCCTTCTCCATAGACCACTGCAAACACCTATTGAGCTTGAAAGGATCCACCGCGCTCTAAGACCAAAAGGCAAAGACACAGACCCACCGAGGGATGTCATCTGTTGCTTGCCGGACTTTAAGCTGAAAGAAGAAATACTCAGGCAGGCCAGAGGAGTCCCACAAATAATACACGAAGGGAAACACATTCAAATATTCCAGGATCTGTCAGGCATAACCCTGCAACATCGAAGGGATTTGAAACCCCTGCTGGACACACTCCGCACGAAAAGCATCACTTACAAATGGAAATTCCCTTTCTGTTTAGCCGCCACCTCGCAGGGCCGCACGGCTTACCTGAAAGTTCCTGAGGATCTCCCCTTCTTTTGTGATACCCTCAACATCCCGAGGGTAGAGGTCCCCAACTGGTATGCGGACTTTCGCCGCTCTGCAGTGCGCAGAGATAACCCACCTGAAGAACCAATGGAGGCTTCACATACAAGGCAGAGGAGAAGGCGATCCCCGTCGGTCACACCTAACGGCACGCATCGCTCAACACGCAACGACCCCAGCCCTCACTCTCCCAACTATAGGAGAGCCAGAAGGGACCGCTGACAACCTTCACCGCTACCTACCATGTGTGGCAATTACACCCCCGTCAGTTGCCTAATTAGGCCCCCGCACACGCGGGCGCAGTTGTTGTTTCACTTTGTTGAAGTTTTTATTTTTCTTATTTTACCGTTCACTATTTTTCTGGTTCATACCCTCAGCAACGCCTCTGGGAATGGCGTCTGACCACCCCCGGCTGCTAAGAATGTACGACGCTGAGTCCACAATATAGGGGTATGTCGCAGAAGCTCTTTGACGACCTCCACATCTTTACATATGACTTCTGCCTGTGGCCCCTGTGCACTACAATCCCCTAGATGCACAGCGACGGCGACACGGTATGACGCAACGTGCCTCTGACGATACACAGCCAATCCCCGGACCTCCCCTCCAGAGTCAACGAAGCTGCGCCAACTGCGGAAGTATGCTGCAGGCCCACGCACCAGTGCCACAGGTTCCCTCACCCTGTCGCTTCCCACATACCGCCACGATACGCCGGGAACTTCAGCACCTCCAAAGATGATTCACTGTCTGGCTATACTGCCCACCACCGCTGCCTCCGCCTCCAGACACTCACCGTTACGAGAACATCTCTGGACACTCTGATTCTTGCTGGGGCGGGCATCGTCCGGATACCCCCTGACAAAGCGACCTCTGGTCTCTCTCCTCAGGCCTGGATCCTACGTTTCGGTACTTTACCCTTTTGGGACCAGAGACCAACTCACGAGCCGAGCAACAGGATCATCCAATAACGCTACGGTCAGCCTAGCGAAATCCCGGAGGCATGGAATATCAGCGACATAGGAACTCACGCTCTTCAGACCCGTCCATGCAAGACTCTGGTGAAAACACATCTGAAGCGACATCCGCATCCCGGTGGTACACTGCGCTGGATTACCCGCCATACCCCGGTGAGTTCTCCGCATTGCCTGGAGCCTCACTTCACAGCCGACTAACGCAGACCCGGGGGTCAGAACTCGACAGAACTATACTGAATAGCAATCTTACTTCGTTTAAATCTAACCGTACAATAGTTCATACTCTGCAGGTACTTAGTTTAGTTTTGTTGTTAATTACTTAGCAATGCCTCCCCTTAAGATTGTGCGGTTCTCGTGGCTCTGTCATGAAACGGCACAACTTGTCTCACTTACTTAAGGTGCAAGGAACAGGGTCAGGCGAAGAGACCTCCCGCCCACTTAGAGTGGCGCACGATGTTCCATACTTGTCTCAATCTCTGGACCCACTGCTGCGACCTCAAGGGGTCGTAGCGGTGACTTCGGATGCTTAAGCATGGCCATGTGTGGGCTTGGCCTGGCTCATATACGCCGGGTCATGCACACACAGGCAGGTTTTATACAGTTTTATATGGTTTTATATTATATTGTTATGTTGACGATTCTCATACCAATCTCGCCTCCGGTATTATACCTTAATGCTAGCGACCTGTTTCAGGGTCACTGTCCTCCCCTATCCATCTTAAGCAACATAGACCTCTAAGCCAAAAGCCTTTACCATCATTCTCAAACCTCCACACACCATGCTCCATAGTCACAGGATAGTAGGTGACTGAAATATTTCCAACCTTTCTCATCACAACCTTTCTCGTGACAGGTCTTGTCCAACCCCCACGCAGCGGCGGTGCAGTACACCAGTCTGGACCTCATGGACTGGAGGCTATCGCTGCACTGTACACTACCGATTTTTATTTCCCACCGAGACAGCTGGACTGATCAGTCCTATAGCTACCTCATCGGTTCAACCCTTTTTTTTTTTTTTTTTTTTGCGCATATTACGCCTCACTCCTGCACTTCGACAAAACTCACTGGGGCGCACCTCTCCTGTACCCGATTTCCTGGTACATTACCCCACCCAGACGGAGGTCATGGACCACATTAAATCACCCAATGCCCAGAACCCACCATTCTCGGCATTCAATCTACGCTCCTTGAATATACGCGGCCTAAACACCCCCGAAAAACGTTCCCTTCTACTCGAGTCTCTGCACAAATCTAAAACCCACATCGCGCTCATCCAAGAAACACACTTTAGAACTGATACGATTCCCAACCTACAGAACAAAAACTTCCCGAAAGTATACCATGCCACCAACAAAGACGCTAAATCAAAAGGGGTTAGCATCCTCATTTCGAAACACTGCCCCTTTGTCGTGTCGGACGTACAACAGGACCCTATGGGTAGATTTCTTTTCATCAAGGGTACTCTACACAATACCACATTCACCATTGCAAACCTATACGCTCCAAATACACAACAGGTGTCCTTCTTCCGCACTACACTTCAACTACTCTTGACTTTCAGCATGGGCACATTGATAGTCGGTGGCGACTTCAATGTCCCTCTCAATCCCTCCCTTGATACCTCCAACGGTACCTCATCCTCTACCTTTAGGGCCCTACGTGCAATCAAAACACAATTCCGCAACCTACTTCTACACGACACATGGCGCACGCTCCATCCAAATGGTAAAGATTTCACCTTCTTCTCCAGAAGGCACTCCAAGTACTCAAGAATAGACTACCTTTTTCTCTCCCAAAATGACCTGACCCTACTTCAAAACTCCACGATTGAACCAATGATTCTCTCGGACCACAACCCCATTACCATGACCCTACATGTCCCCACTGTACGATCCCGTTCTCGCATCTGGCGCCTAGACAACTCCCTCCTTACTGACGCAGGAATCGCACACACCGTTTCCCAACACCTCAACACCTACTTTGCAGAAAACGGACAGGGCGAATCCCCCCCTGAAATAGTCTGGGCCGCGCATAAATGCGTCATAAGAGGTACTTTTCTGTCGCAAGCCGCGATCAGAAACAGACTACACAGAGCTGAATTGGTGAGATTGACTGACCGCATCTCTAAACTGGAACGGACACATAAGGCTTCTCTGGCCTCTGACGCCCTGGCTGAACTGACACAACTAAGAAACGAGCTCTTAGAGGTTTTGCACAAAAACATTAAGGGTAAATTTATGCTCACGCAAAAATGTTTCTACGAGTTCGGTAATAAGTCAGGGAAACTGTTGGCCAGGGCGCTACAGGCTAAAAAAGCAGCCCACACTATACACTCAATCATAGACCCTTCGGGTAAAACACTAGCTAAGTCAGAAGACATAGCGAAACAATTTGTTCGTTACTTTACAGATCTTTACAACCTCCGCACCCCCCAAACATTGCAAGACCCAGAGGTCAGGAAAGCAGCAATCCATGCCTTTCTCGCTAGATACTCACCTCCACCTCTTAAGACGGACGAGGCTACATCTCTAGACGCCCCTTTGACGAAGGAAGAGATATTGCTAGCACTACAGCACATGAAACCGGGCAAAAGCCCCGGTCCCGACGGACTGACAGTCGGCTACTACAAGGCCTTCCCTGAAATACTTACGCCACACCTAGTCGAGGCATTTAACAGTTTCGTGTCCACCAACACAGCTTCCAAAGACATCTTAGAGGCCCACATTACCCTCATTCCAAAAACTGGGAAAGATGACAAGATAATCTCTAACTACCGTCCCATCTCCCTACTAAATGTAGACGTCAAATTGTACGCCAAAGCCATAGCCAACCGTTTACTGCCCTTGATTCCCAATTTAATCTCCACCGACCAGGTAGGTTTTGTTCCCGGACGTGAGGCAAGGGACAACACGACCAAAGCTCTAAATGTACATCATTGGCTAACCTCCACTTCCACTCGGGGCTTCTTTCTGTCCTTGGACGCGGAGAAGGCCTTTGACAGGGTGGCTTGGGACTTCATGGAAGCTACCCTAGGCTTTATAGGTCTTCCCCCACAGTTGATCAAATTGATTATGGCCCTCTACTCTTCCCCCTGCGCCAGGGTAAGGGTGAATGGCGGCCTGTCGGAGGCCTTCTCCGTGTCCAACGGCACTAGACAGGGTTGTCCCTTGTCCCCCCTGATTTTTATACTAACAATGGAGCCCCTTCTCCGCAGACTCAAAGAGAATCCAGACATTAAAGGCATTGACATCAAACATAAACAGTACAAAGTAGCGGCATACGCAGATGACGTTCTCCTCTTCCTCTCCGAACCCATCACTACCATCCCGAATTTGCTTAAAGACTTTGCACTATTCAAATCTTTATCAAATTTACAAATTAACTTTTCCAAATCCAAAGCCCTCAACATCTCACTGTCCGATGACACCGTAGCACAGTGCAAACAAAATTTTCCCTTTGCCTGGGAAACTCAAACTATAACCTACCTCGGCATTAAAATCCCCACCAAACTAGCAGACTTATTTAGGCTAAACTTCCTTCCAATCCTCCAAACCATTCAGACCGACCTGCAGAAGTGGCAAGTAGGACCGTTCTCTTGGTTCGGAAGGATTGCTATACTGAAAATGAATGTCCTACCCAGGTTACTCTATCTTCTCCAATCCATCCCCATACTCCTTCCACCCTCCTTCTTTTCTTCCTACACAAAGATATGTAGGAAGTTCATTTGGTTCGCCAAACAGCCCAGGCTCAATTGGCACAGACTGACGTCCCCTAAACTGCGGGGAGGCTTACAAGTACCGGACATACAAACCTACCACCGGGTGTGCCATTTAGCCCGAATTGTGGACTGGCACTTACATGACAAAAACAAAGAATGGGTACATATTGAAAATGCATTCACCTCGATTCCGCTACGACTTCTACCCTGGCTAAACCCAAAAAGAGTGCCGAGAACAGCCACTGCGAATCCCATAATTAACTCCACTCTACTGACCTTCAGAGCTGCTTGCAAAGCGCTCCAGATACGACCTACACCAGGCCCAATGACCCCCGTAGAAGACAATCCGGATTTTACACCGGGTGTGTCTTTACGTCACCCACTGAGTGATCCCCATAGACCCCAACTCAGAGTGCAACAATTGTTCCACCAAGGACACCTTATGTCACACCAAGCCATGTCAGAAAAATTCCCAGAATTGTACATTCCTTTCTACAAATACCTCCAGATCCGTCACTTCCTTCATAGTCTCCAACACGAAACAGACATACGTAGGGACCTCACTCCTTTTGAACTCCTATGCACCAGTCCTGAACCTCAAAGACACCTCATCTCAACCATTCATACTCTTTTTTATCCACCTAACAACACCAAGGAAGACATTTTGATCAGACAATGGGAATCTGATTTGAATCTCTCCCTTACCCCTGATGAGTGGAAAAACATACACAACCACATTCACAAAGGCTCAATCAATGTATCGATCCAAGAATGCAGATACAAAATACTTACAAAATGGTACAGGACCCCTGACAAAATTAATAAATTCATACCGAACATTTCTCCTAAATGCTGGAGATGTAACTCAGCCAGAGGCACTCTCCTACATATTTGGTGGGAATGCCCCCTCATCCAATCGTATTGGTCTGAAATCCACCGCCTAATCACACAGATAACGACTTTTACTCCGGACTACACTCCGGCTCAATTCCTACTCCACCACACCTCCATTCCTCAACGTATATACAAGAAGTCGCTGGTTCTACATCTCATCAATGCAGCAAATCTGTGCATCCCAGTCCATTGGAGAAGCACGTCCCCTCCCTCGATCGCTGAATGGATCCGGAGAGTGGACAGAATGGCTGAGATAGAAAACCTCATACACCAATCTGCTGATACTCCTTCTAAATACAGGGAAACTTGGGCTTGCTGGGCCCATTTTAAAGAATCACAACAGACCCCTACCCCCCCCAATCGACTACCCACTGATTCTGACGGCAATGTACGGCCATGCACAACCGAGCACATAAACACATAAATTAGCATATTCCCAACCCTGACCTTCCGTCTCCCTTCTGTCTCTCTCTCTCTCACACAGACAACTCCTAACTGCATGTATTCAAGCTGCATCATCTCATCTTAGGGAACCCCCCAGTTAGAGGGGAACCCTTCCTCTACAATCACACCGAACCGACATTAATAGCCAAGAGACACCTGTATATACCCTCCCTGAGCACAGATAGATCCCATTAGGGGTGCTCAGGACTGAGGGTTGAACTACCACGGTCGGCAAAACATTACATGGTTCTTTTTCAATACTGATCTCCTACTTTGACTAAGACGCATACCCCCAACAAGCGGGTTTTATGCTAACAGTCTTACAACCTATTTGGCTTAACTAGCAACTCCCGCTAACACATAAAGGATTGGTCAGAGACTTACGTAACCATATCACCTCCAAAATTCTTACCCTACAGGTTGCTTGTTTATGCCTCAACTACATTTCTTATGTGATATAATTTTTGTTCACTCTTATGATGTACGTTGACTCTGTCTAACACATATCCTTATATTACAACAGTTGATGTACTGAACTTTCTTTTTGTATATGTGAAAACTTAATAAAATACTTTTAAAAAAAAAAAAAAAGTAATTTAATCTGTTACCATGGCAACAGGACAGAGTCATTGAAGTTTGACAGGAACTGTTGTTTTATCCAAGGATGCCAAAGTTTTTCAAATTTTGGAATTTGATTTTGATCGATGGCTACCATCTTAGCATGGGACATTGTATTATTCATTCTGTGAATTGTTTCTGCTAGTACCAATGTAGGAGATTTCCATGCCTTGGCCACTGTTTGTTTTGCAGCCGTTATTAGTTGGATCATAAGTTTGAATTGAGAGAGTGTTAACCATTCCGGTTTTAGATTAAGTAAAGTTAAATATGGATCTGGTTGTATTATTTTTTTAAATATTTTAGATGCAATCAGGAAGACTTCCTTCCAGAAGGTTTGGATCACTGGGCACGTCCACCATATGTGTAAATATGTGCCTATTTCTGGGCATCCTCGAAAACAAAGAGCTGAGGTATTAGGTGAATATTTTGCCACTCTAGCGGGTACAAGGTACCAGCGAGTTAGGACTTTATAATTTGTCTCCAGTGCTAAGATGTTGGGTGAAGATGACTTAGATGTGAGCCATATGTTAGACCAGTCCGTGTCTTCTAAAGTTCGTCCCAGGTCCTCCTCCCACCTCTGAACGTAAGAGGGTCTATTAAGATTTGCTACTCCATATAATTGATTATAAAGTGATGAAATTGTACCTTTAGCAAATGGATCTTTTGTACAGATTGATTCAAAAATGGATAATTGGGATAATGGCGTATCCCCCTTTAGGAATGGTGTATAGAAATTTTTGATTTGGAGATATCTAAATATCTCAGAGTTTGGTAGATCATATTTTTCTCTAAGCGATGGGAATGAAAGGAATGATTTAGATGCTATGAAGTCATTTAGTGTCTGAATGCCTGATGTTGTCCAAGCTTTAAAAGAATTTGGGTAGATCCATGCCGGATAAAAGGCCGGATTTCTGATAAAAGAAAGGAAAGGATTGTGTGGAGATTGTAACTGATATTTGGTTTTTAGTTTATCCCAGAGAGATAAGAAGTGTTTAGTTATGGGATTATGAATTTTAAAGCGGTCTTTAGGATCAAGCCATAATAAATTTGATATTAATAGAGGGTCATTTTCTGAAGCCTCTATAAATACCCATAATGGGATTTCCTGTTTTGCATGGTATTTGGACAGACTGGCCAAATGTGCTGCTCTGTAGTAGTTAGTAAAATTAGGGTATCCCAGGCCTCCTTTATTTTTGGGAAGCTGTAGTGTGTGTATAGGTATACGTGGTTTAGAAGAGCCCCATATAAAGGAAGTTGCTCTTTTTTGTACTATTCTCAAAAAATAGGAAGGAATTGGAATAGGGAGGACTCTGAATAGATAAAGCAATTTGGGTAGAATAGTCATTTTGATTGCATTAATCTTCCCTATCCAGGATAAAGGAAGTTGCGACCATTGTTTTATTAGATTTGTGATCTGTCTTAATACAGGAGGATAATTGGTTGAGAATAAGTCAGAATGAGATGCTGTTAAATGAATTCCAAGATATGGGATTGATTTTTCTGCCCATGTGAATTGTTCTGATGTATTGGGCCATGGGTTCGAGTATAAGGGCAAATAATAAGGGAGATAATGGGCAACCCTGTCGGGTACCTCTTTCGATATTAAAGGCTTCAGATTTGTATCCAGCATATTTTATATAGGCTTTGGGTTTATTATATAATGCTTTGATCCATGTTAAAAAGTGGGGTCCAAAACCCCATTTTTGTAATGAATATTGCATATATTGCCAGGATACTGTGTCAAATGCCCTCTTAATATCGAGAGATAGAAAACATAAAGGGATTTTCCGTTTTTTAGCAATATGTGCCAATAACACTGCCCTGCGTATATTATCGCCTGCCTGTCTATTTGGCATGAAGCCTACTTGATCTCTATGTATTAATTTTCCTATAATGCTATTGAGGCGTTTTGCTATTATTTTTGATAATAATTTAATATCGAGATTTAACAGAGAGATAGGCCGATAATTCACACAGGAAGTATCATCAGAAAGGGGTTTTGGGATCATACAAACAATTGCCATTAGTGTTTCTTGCCGAAAAGAATGTCCATCTAGAAGTTTGTTAAAAGTTTCAGTGAGAATGGGAGAGAGTATTTCTGAGAATGTTTTATAGTATAAAGCCGAGTAGCCGTCTGGGCCTGGTCTTTTATTAAGTTTTAGGTCTTTTATGGCGTTAGCAACTTCATCTATAGTTATAGGCTCATCCAAACTGCTTTTTTGATTTTGAGATAACTCAGGTAAGGTTATTTTTGAGAAGAAGGATTCAGCCTCTGTAGTATTAAGTTCATTGTTTGTCTTGTATAAAGTTGCGAGATGTGAGTGAAATTTATGGATATTTTAACTGGATTACAAGTGTAAACATTTTTTGATAATTTCAAACGTATTGGTTTGAAAGATTTGTTAGTTGAATTTAATGCCCGAGTCAAATATGTACCTGGTTTGTTTGTATTCATGTAGAAATTGTGTTTGGAGCGTTTGAGGGATTTATCAACTGACTCCGTGAGAAATAGATCGTATTCCAATCTAGATTTTTCCAGATGAGATTTTGTACTCTGAGATGGATTATCTTGGAATGATATGTAGGCTGCATTAAAATTGAGTTCTAGTTTTTTTGCTAGATTTTTGCGTTCCCGTTTAAATAGTGCCATTTGTCTTTGTATTGTACCACGCAAGACAGGCTTATGAGCTTCCCACAGTGTTATTGGGGAGATGTCTGTTGTATTATTAATTGATATGTATTCCTTTAAAGCTTGTTCAATGGCCATCTGATGTAGTTGGTGTTTGAGCATTATGTCCGGTAAGTACCACGTTGGGTCATGCGCTTTTGGTATGGCTGAGGCTATAGTAGTGTATACTGCATTATGGTCAGACCACTGAATCGGAATTATATCTGATGCAATAATTTCTGGTATCATTCCTATTGTTAGAAAAATATGATCTATTCTGGTGAAGGTTTGATGAGGGTGCGAGAAATAAGTGAATTTATTTTTCATTGGGTTACTTTCTCTCCATGAATCTACCAGATTGTATTTGGAAAGAAGTTGAGAAAAAGGTAATCTAGAGGTTATTTTGGATGGTGTAAAAGGTGATTTATCTAGAAATGGGAGGAGGACCTGGTTCGAATCCCCACACATTATCACTGTTCCTATTTTGTGTGTATTAATCACTTGTAATATATGTGAGTGGAATGGTGTAGGTTGTTTGTTAGGAGCGTAGTAGGAAATCACCGTGATTGCTATATCCATTATATAACCCATGAGTATCAGGTATCTACCTTCTGGGTCTTTAATTTCTGATGATAAGGTGAATGGTGTGGATCGGTGAAATGCAATTAGAGTTCCCTTTGCTTGGTACAGGCAGAAGCCGTGTAAATTTGTTGATAAAAAGGAGAAATATATTTTGGAGTAGAATCTTTGGTGAAGTGTGTTTCTTGGAGGCATACTATGTGAGCCTTCTTGTTATGGAAAGTACGGAAGGCTTTGGTCCTTTTTTGAGGGACATTCATTCCCTGAACATTCAGGGAAAGTATATTCAGTGGTGCCATGGCAATAGATCAAATAGTTTTGACTTACTTTTTGTTATGCAGAGCTGACTGCGCAGATCAACCTGTGTGGACTGAAGAGATGAATAGATAGAAAAGAAACCAGTGAATTCTGGAGTAAAGAGTAAACAAAAAACATACGAGATTAGATGATACATTATATAAATTATTTTTTGCAAGTAATCACAATTTACCCGTGAAAGAGAATAAATATCTCTCTCAGGGGAATAAGTGCCTTCGTCACACTCCCACATAATATGGTTGGGAGAATGAGGAGGGCTAATGGGGGTACACGGATCTTCCGCTTACAGGAGAGAAGTGCTATGTCAAAAGACATCAAAATGATGTTTCATTAATTGGAGTGCAGAATATAGTTTTTGTTGAAATTATTTATTCTAGGGTGGTTGTATATGGTTAGTCTTGCCCTAGGCTAAATAATTCAGTTAGAAAGGTACTGTTAATAACTTTGGTATTGATGAAGATAGTTTGAATTATTTTGGGATTTTAACCCTTTTAGAGTAAACAATTACATATTTTATTCATACGTAACTGTTTAGATATGTTAACTCATAAAATTGAGGTTGTATTGCTTCAGATTAGAATAAACAAAAACATAATTCTAGGAACTAGTTAGGTAATAATATATTTGTTTTAAGAAAAGAAAGAAAAAGCTTCCATTACGTCTGGATTATTGAACATATTTGTCCTAAAAAGTAATAAATCTATTGTTATTACCTGATAATATATAACTGAACAAGAATTTTCTTATTTCACTTATATATTCTAAGGCTATATGAATCAGAAGTAATAAGAAATATAACTGGAATGTAACATGATCCCACACAGTGTGTGACTATCAGAATGCAGTTACATTCAGTTATAAATATAGGTTTTTTATAGAGAACCATCTCTTAGTATAATAAATGAAGAGATATCAGGAATTAGGATGTCAGTCCATTGAATCTTCTTGGTCCATGGATGATGTGGCATAACGGCCTCTTTTGTGAGAATGATGATTCCCATTTTGTTCTGAAATTTTCTGGGTGCTGCCTGAAGGTGAAGATGATGCCATTCTTCTGCGTGTGGGAGTGTTGCTGCTTGTGGGTTCTGTCAGATTTAATTTTAAAAGGGTTTGTTGTAGTTCATCTGCTGATCTGCTTCTGTAAATTGTACCTTGGTAGTTAAATCTGACTGAAAAGGGGAAGCCCCATTGATACATAATGTTGTGGCGTTGCAGTTCCATTAGTTGGGGTTTCATGGATCGTCTTTTAGTAATAGTAAGTTGGGATAGGTCAGCAAAAATTTGATAATTGTGTCCTTGAAAATTAAGTTCCTTTTTTTCTCTTGCAGCAGTTAGTATTTGTTCTTTCGTTCTGTAATAATGAAATTTTGTGATTATATCACGTGGGGGTCCATCTTTCTTTTTGGCTGTGAGGGCTCTGTGTACTCTGTCCAGTTCTAAACGTTCAATAGGGATATCTGGCTTTAGTTCTTGTAATAGAGCAGTAATAGTAGATTGCAGGTCTGTCACAGTTTCAGGTATTCCCCTTATGCGTAAGTTTGAACGTCTGGCTCTATTTTCGTAATCTTCGAGCTTAGTTTGAAGTATTAAATTCTCTTTTTTTAATTGTTCCAATTCTGTTATATTTTCTTGGGTTGTAATTTCAATTTCATCCATTTTTATTTCTAAAGCTGCGGTGCGGTTTCCCAGCTCTCTTATTTCTTTGGTTAGGCTTTTTGTTATTTGGTATGAGGTTTGTTTTAAAGCCTTATGAAGCATCTTTTCAAATTGTAATAATATTACTGGGGATACTGAGGAGGCTTGTGGAGAAGTTTGTGAGAGGATTTGTTCTGTATCTGACTCAAATGGAGAGTCTTGCTGTGACATTTTCTGTCTGTGAGAGCGCCCTGATGCTGTATCTTGTGAGGTGACTGGAGCTGCTTCAGCTGCAGTGAGTGCCTGTGAGCTCTTTGTGAGGTGATTTTTATTTCTGCCACGGTTTCCTCCCAGTACCATATTTCCTGCCCAAACTTTCACAGTTTGTTCCCTGGGGCAAAAAGGTTCAAATGGATACCTTTTGAGCTTGCAGGCTCCGCTTTGTCCTTCTCTTCTCTCCTCAGCGATGTGGAGCTCTAACAATGCATGCCTGCTCTGCTAGGCTCCGCCTCCTGCCCCCCCCACGTTCAGATGTTCCAACCAGCACTTTGGTGTTCCTCGCATTTCAAAACATCCCATTCAATGGTGCCTCAAATGTCAAATAAAAAGATCTCCAATAGTGCATTACTGTATAAATAAGGTTAACGTTTATTGTTCAAAATAGTACTCACACTTCTGGGATGGCTCATGAAGTCACTTCCGGTCGCAGTGCGGCTGCTCCCTGACACTGCGTTTTATCAAACTGACTTTTTCAAAGGGCAAAGCCGCACAGCGACAAGAGCCTTTGTAGCCCACCAAAAGGATTAACCACTTAGGCACCAATAGTACTACTTTGTGGAAGCTTGAGTGTCCGAGCTGTGATGACGTCACAGCCACGGCACAGCGCTCTGAAGGAACGGCACTGGTATTTCCTTCCTTCAGAGCGTATGCTCCGGTGATGTTACTGGATGCCAAGAAAGCAAATTTCTCCTAAACAGTGCATGTTTGCTAAGGTTGCCTCAGATCTTTCACAATCTTAGCACTGCCTGCCATAGCAACATTTACTAGATATTGATAGTTTCAAAAAACGATTAGATAAGCACCTGAGCGACCGCAGCGTACAGGGATTTACAGTTTAATACTGGACGACGTCAGGTGTGATGAAAACGTACGTAGGGAGGAATGATGTGCCGACGTCACCAGGTGTACGCAGGTCCCGGAAGCAACGGGCTGCTATTGAGAGCTGGCCGGCTCGATTCTATATGCTGTTTTTAAACAATCTAATTGTAAGTGCAATTTTGTTCTCTTTTAATCGAATAAATTAGGGATTTACACTATGCAAGCCTTTATTGTCTATCCATGGGGACCTATTGAATGCATTTGTGTATGAGGCTTTTCATTGGTGAGAACGCTGGGAGCATTGGCGCACAATACTGAGACCTGAGGCGGGGGAATAAGCCACAAGCGCATCTGATCTCCCGTAATAGGAGATCATTTACAGCTGGTAAGCGGCAGTGTGTGCAGAGGTGGAGGCACTCCAATCTCATTTCTTTTTGCACTTTTTTTGTGGTGTTTTGTTTGTGTGCCACCGTGGAGGAATACATTGACGTACCATTTTCAACACATGGACTCTTTCGGCTCTTTTTCTGTCAAGGACTAATTAGTGGGGTTTTTTTTTTACCAATTGCATTATTTTGTATTATCAAATTTCTTTTCACAGGATTACATATAAATTGGTTTATATGTCACGTAATTAAGGTATCATTTAGAGTATTAACCATCAATCAGCGCAACTTGAATTTTTAATTTTGTATGATATTGTGTGTGTGTCTCACAAGAAGTTGCAGCAGAGCTTTAGATTTACATGAGTGTAAATCATTTTTTCACAGATAGCGCAGTATTTTATTTTTTACATATAATCACACACATAGGTTGGACTTGATGGGCTTGTGTCTTTTTTCAACCTCGCCTACTATGTAACTATATAACTATGTAACTAGCTTAGAGTTTATATTCCATCCGTGGCTTGCAAATAAATAGAAGTGCTTCATTCTAAGTTTGGAAAACGACTTCACCTTTGGAATCGTTGCATTGGTTCTGTTCACTCGAGGGTTGCTGCCACTGTAGGGGTCGGTTCACACCACAGAAGTATTTCTGTATGCATGTTTTTGATGCGTTTTGTTGCGTTTCATGCATTTTTGATGCCTTTTCAATGTATTTTTTCCCCTCTGTTTTTTACCAAACTTTTTTTTTTTTTTGGTGTAATGCATATTTTATGCGTTTAGATGCGTTACGGTGCATTTTCTGCAAAGCCCTCGTTTAACAGCACATGGTAACACACAAGCAAGGACATTAACCACAGGCTATACGGAGTAAAAGAATTTTTAAGGCCCCCACAAGTGTTCAACTATAAAGTCTTCATACCTAACTGAGACCATCCCTGTGTGTACAAACCAGAAACCTAATAAGCCCAAAATTGGGCAAAGATCTTAAAGGGAGTGGAGGGGAAAAACTGTGCATAATCCAGAAGGCCACAGCATTTTTAACTCGGGGTGCAGAGTTTGACAAGCATCATCGCTTGTCAAACTCACCTATTGAGTTCAAAGGGGCCACGCCACTAACACATGTAATGCACATGATTGTGGCGCAGTAGTCCGACATTATCTGGTTAAATCAGGCACCGAAGAGGAGATAAAATGCTGCATCGCCATGTCAAATGCCCTCTGAACAGCAACAATAACGTGGATCGCTCTTTAGCGGGCACCACACTCCACCATGAGTTTAAAAAGAGTCCTCAATGGTATCTGAAAACTTTTTCACTTAGTCACCAAGGTGCTATCCAATAGTAAAAAAGTATATCATAATTAAACTTCTATAAATATTAACAGCGTATGTAACAATACAAACTCTTTACTGCTTTGACGCTATTGCATGCTCTTTCAACTAAAAATGATTTCTTTCAAGTCTCAGCAGAAACAGAATAAACATACTCATACTCAATCTACTTTCTTTTACTTATAAGCACAGCTGGAATTTTTTTTTCCAAACATGTCAGTAGAAATTCCACAATCCAAATGTCTAAGCATGTTAGGACACAGAATTGTATTATCTGAGTGCATGTGTTATTTTACCTTAAATGTATTGTTTAACTTTAAACTAGTTTTTATAGGTAGTTGTGTGTGTGTGTGTATATATATATGTATATATATATATATAATACATTTTCTATTACTGTGCCATACAACAATTTGAATAGATTGCCTGCTGTCAGCACTGTGCCGAAATTTCGGAAAAGCACAACTACCAATATGTTGCTACACCCCATAGTAAGGACTTTCCAAGCCCCTACGGCTACGCCATTCATATGACATGGTCTCTTCTTTCTATGTTGACCATGCTTACAGCATTTTTGTGAAGGAACTGGTTGATCAGTGTAGCAATACTACTGTATACAGTACCTGGGACTGCAACATATTGCAAAAGAATGTAAGACACGACATGTTTCTAATTAAATGGCAAGAGGTTGTCCACACCCTGCAGTAGGCTTATTGCCTTATCTTTTTTTAAACCAAACACACATGAATTACACATTCTCTGCGGTGGGAATGTACTTTTTACTACTATCATAGTACAAAACTTATGGGCTGAAACACACACAAGCCTTGTCAGAACTTATACTGTATATATTGCCTTATCTATGCATGTGAGAAGTAAATATGGACTTTTTTCCTCACTGTTTATTATTTTTTTATTTATTTTATTTATTTCAGGTACTTATATAGCGCCGTCAATTTACGCAGCGCTTTACATATACATTGTACATTCACATCAGTCCCTACCCTCAAGGAGCTTACAATCTAAGGTCCCTAACACACATTCATACATACTAGGGACAATTTTAGACAGGATCATATTAACCTACCAGCATGTCTTTGGAGTGTGGGAGGAAACCGGAGTACCCGGAGGAAACCCACGCAGGCACAGGGTGATTAGCTGTCTGTCTAGACCTTGAGCTGCACCCGTTACCAAAGCAGTAGCTCTGCCAATGTATTAAAATGATACCTGTACCGAGAGAATAAATATGTTGCCAAAATGCAGGTTGCTTGGGTGTTATGTAATTCTAAAGTATCATGGCTTTCTGAGGCATTGATATGGAACAATTATGAAGATCAGGGGTTCTGCCTTCACACTGACTTTCTAATACATATAATTGGGCCAGGTCAGGGTCTTAAAAAGTAGAGAAGCCAATGGCAGCCAGAAAACTAGTATTTTTGTAAGGAAATTATTTAGCAAGAGCTCACCATATATTTATCCTAATACAGCTTCCCTATTTATTAGAATACATTAGGAGACAAGGGTGCAGAATTGTTTGCCCTGTTCTTTCGTAAAGTATCACATACCGTAGTTTTAGCTCAATGTCCTTAGCGTGCAATAAAGGATCCAGTATGCTTACCTCATTGCTGGGACAGCTAGTAACCAGGTTAACACTAAATTGCTGACCGATTATTGTGAAAAAAAAACATATATATATATATATATATATATATATATATATATATATACTGGGTAGACAAGATAACAGGCACTGCTAATAGTAAATCCTCATTTAAATGTTAATATTAAGGTAAGTTTACCACTTAAGAAACGGAAGATTTTCCCCCTTAATGACCAGGCCATTTTTTGCGATACGGCACTGCGTCACTTTAATTGACAATTGTGCAGTCATGCAACGCTGTACCCAAACAAAATTGATGTCCTTTTTTTCCCACAAATAGAGCTTTTTTTTGGTGGTATTTGATCACCTCTGCGGTTTTTATTTTTTGCGCTATAAAGAAAAAAAGCGACAATTTAGAAAAAAAACATTTTTCTCTAATAAGTATCCCCCCACAAAAAAATAAAAAAACAAATTTCTTCCTCAGTTTAGGCCAATATATATTCTTCTACATATTTTTGGTAAAAAAAAAAAAATCGCAATAAGCGTATATTGATTGGTTTGCGTAAAAGTTATAGCGTCCACAAAACAGGGAATAGATTTATGGCATTTTTATGGCATTTTTATTTATTTACTTTTTTTTACTAGTAATGGCGGCGATCTGCGATTTTTAGCAGGACTGCAACATTACGGTGGACAGATTGGACACTTTTGACACATTTTTGGGACTGTCAACATTTATACAGCGATCAGTGCTATAAAAATGCACTGATTACTGTGTAAATATCACTGGTAGGGAATGGATTAACACTAGGGGGCAATCAAGGGGTTAAATGTTTTCCCTGCTAGATGTTTCTAACTGTATGGGGATGAGATTTACTAGAGGAGGAGCCAGATCGCTGTTTCTACTTAGTAGGAACACACAATCTGTCTCTCCTCTCCTGACAGAATGGGGATGTGTGTGTCTACACACACACACATCCCCGTTCTGGCTCTTGCCATCGCGCATGGCCACGATGTCTGCCGGCCATGCGCGTTGTGTCCCCCTACTGTGCAGCGGCTAGAGCTGTTTAAAGGTACAGCTACGACAATTCGCGGGAACGTACTGACCTGCTGCAATATAATGACGGCTTGTGAGAATCAGTGGGATGGATGGTGCAGCACTTGATAAATGGTTTTGACCATAGGAGATTCTCCTTTATTGTAGGAATATTACTAAGGCCCCTTTCACCGAGGATCTGAAAAAAAGAATTGTTGCTCTACATAAAGATGGCCTAGGCTATAAGAAGATTGCCAAGACCCTGAAACTGAGCTGCAGCATGGTAGCCAAGACCATTCAGTGGTTTAACAGAACAGGTTCCACTCAGAACAGGCCTCGAACAGGCCTTGATAAAGTCACGTGGGCAGTGAAGATACGTGTCAGGGAAGAGTCAGGTGTCATCACTTCCGGCCGAGACTGGAAGTACTGGGATCTGTGCTGTTCATTTTATGCTGTACATGTAAGTTACTATGTTGTTTTGAATAAACCTGTTTTGAATACTACACAATGGGGATACTCCTTTCTATTGCATGCCTCCATCCAACTTGCCGAACTTGAGGCCTTCCATTGGAGATTTGCCAGACCTGTGACGATTGGAGTAGACAGATCGATTGATGGTGTTTCATCCACTTCCTGATTGCAGGCTCGACTTGACCCTAGGGGTCTTTGCTAGAGGTGAGAGGCTGGGGGAAATGTGTGACGCACCACGGAGTACGGTTATTAAGAGGAATCTGTCACCTATCATTGTTTGCACTTGCACTTTTTTCATCTATTTTTTGCACAAACTGTTTTATGAAGACTCACTTTGTTCACATTGGAACTGTATTACATTAATTGTATTGATTTGTGGCTATTTTTATAGCATTTCTGCACTTTTTTGCACTTTGTGCAATTTTTGTTATTGCATGCGACTTTTTTATCTCATGCAATTTTTCTAAATTTTTTCTAAATTTGTGATTTTTTTTCATCTTGATGCACTTTTAGACTATTTTTGGATTTATTCACCTTCATTTGAATTGTCTATTATTTATTTGATGTCATATTTCATGATTTTCACTGTTATTTATCCGATGTCACTTTTTATGAATTTATTGGATGTTAATCACTTTATTTATGTGATTTTGCTCTTTACGCATATGCACTTTACTTTTGAAGAATTGGATTATATTTATTTTATCACATTTATGCACTTTGAGTTAGCGCCACATATCTCTATTTACCTTATTGTTTTTCTGTGTGGGAACACTGCCGTATGTGTGGTGGCTTCTTAGTTCTCTTTAGCTGCTTTGGCTCGCCTTGGTTTTGCACATTAGTTTTCTTCTCTGTTTCTTTCCAGTCAATTACAGCCTGATGTCTGGAATGCATAGACATCACCAGACGCTGAGTTTCATCCCTGGTGATGTTCTGCAACTGTCTTCATTTCCTGCTTGTTCTTGGGGCATTTTCCCTTCAGTTTTGTCTTCAGCAAGTGAAACGCATGCTCAATCGGATTCAGGTCAGGTGATTGACTTGGCCATTGCATAACATTCCACTTCTTTCCCTTAAAAAACTCTTTGGTTGCTTTCGCAGTATGCTTCGAGTCATTGTCCATCTGCACTGTGAAGTGCCATCCAATGAGTTCTGAAGCATTTTGCTGAATATGAGCAGATAATATTGCCCGAAACACTTCAGAATTCATCCTGCTGCTTTTGTCAACAGTCACATCATCAATAATTACAAGAGAACCAGTTCCATTGGCAGCCATACATGCCCACGCCATGACACTACCACCACCATGCTTCACTGATGAGGTGAAATGCTTTGGATCATGAGCAGTTCCTTTCCTACTCTTCTCTTCCCATCACTCTGGTACAAGTTGATCTTGGTCTCATCTGTCTATAGGATGTTGTTCCAGAACTGTGAAGGCTTTTTTAGATGTTGTTTGGCAAACTCTAATCTGGCCTTCCTGTTTTTGAGGCTCACCAAAGGTTTACATCTTGTGGTGAACCCTCTGTATTCACTCTGGTGAAGTCTTCTCTTGATTGTTGACTTTGACACACATACACCTACCTCCTGGAGAGTGTTCTTGATCTGGCCAACTGTTGTGAAGGGTGTTTTCTTCACCAGGGAAATAATTCTTCGGTCATCCACTACAGTTGTTTTCCGTTGTCTTCCGGGTCTTTTGGTGTTGCTGAGCTCACCGGTGTGTACTTTCTTTTTAAGGATGTTCCAAACAGTTGATTTGGCCGCACCTAATGTTTTTGCTATCTCTCTGATGGGTTTGTTTTGTTTTTTTTCAGCCTAATGATGGCTTGCTTCACTGATAGTGACAGCTCTTTGGATCTCATATTGAGAGTTGACAGCAACAGATTCCAAATGCAAATAGCACACTTGAAATTAACTCTGGACCTTTTATGTGCTCCTTGTAAATGGGATAATGAGGGAATAACACACACCTGGCCATGGAACAGCTGAGCAGCCAATTGTCCCATTACTTTTGGTCCCTTAAAAAGTGGGAGGCACATATACAAACTGTTGTAATTCCTACACCGTTCACCTGATTTGGATATAAATACCCTCAAATTAAAGCTGAAAGTCTGCAGTTAAAGCACATCTTGTTCATTTCATTTCAAATCCATTGTGGTGGTGTAAAGAGCCAAAAAGATTCGAATTGTGTCGATGTCCCAATATTTATGGACCTGACTGTACATAGTTACATAGTACATAGTTACATAGTAGGCAAGGTTGAAAAAAGACACAAGTCCATCAAGTCCAACCTATGTGTGTGATTATATGTCAGTATTACATTGTATATCCCTGTATGTTGCGGTCGTTCAGGTGCTTATCTAATAGTTTTTTGAAACTATCTGTAGTAATATGACTGAACAGAAGTGACTCCATTTTCTGCGGCCATAGAGCCATATACATTCATATATCTTAACTTGTATATTCAGACTTAAGTTGAGCTCACTAGTTCTGTTTTTCAGCGTTTTTCTATAAGGCACGCATATAAGAAAATATATCTTACAGCTGCATCTTTGCTCTGTACCTTTCTATATAAAGCTTCTGTGGTGTAGAGCTGTCTAGGACATTTTTCATGTGTAAAGGGGAACACCAAAGGCATGACTATGAATCATGGAAGCAGATGGCAAGGTTACTATAGTTTCTATATCAGCCATGTTTAAGGGGTTAGGAATTTGAGTATTAATGATATGTAATGATATGAAATGTACACCCCTGTATTAGCCACCCCCTTATTCCCTATGATGATTGGTTAATGATAACGTATATAAGTTGTATACACGCATAGAAATAAATCAGATAGCTTTGGACATAACCTTTGCATCATCTCTTTTTGTGTTCACAAAGAAGCTATCTCCTCAGTACTGAGAGGGTCTCGTGAGTGTGGTAATTGCTGTGATTATACCTAGCTGGTCTTATCAGGTATACGGAAATACCGTTTATGAATTCCCTTCACTAATCGATGCTCCATGCTATGACGACCGCCTGTGGAAGGGAATTTCACATCCTTGCCGCTCTTACAGTAAAGAACCCTCTACTTCTGGCGAGGATTCCACGTCAGAGGTCTAAGAGCCTGTTAGCACCGCCAGATATCTTTATCCAATTGAAGATATTAATGAACTGTTAAAATCAGTTTATACTTCTGAACAGATTGAGATACCACAGCAGGCTCAGTCTATTCAGGATAAAATGTTCAGGGGCGTAAGCCTAGGTCTTTTCCAGTGCATCATTCTCTCAAAGACTTGGTCCTTTCTGAGTGGAAAGAACCTGAAAGAAGGTTGTTCCAGTCTAGAGGACATAAAAGGAGGTTTCCCTTTTAATCCAACATTGAGGAAGTGTTTTTCAAATCTCCTAGATTAGATGTCGCAAGTGTCTAAAAAATCTGATCTATCATTTGAAGATTCTGGTGTGCTTAAGGATCTAATGGACAGGAAAGCTGACACTCTGTTGCGTAAAGCCTGGGGAGCTTCGGCCTTCTCACTTGGTCTAGCTCTTGCATCCACTTGTGTCGCTAGGAATCTGGATGCGTGGGTCCACAGGCTAGATGACCTTCTCTCCTCCAATACACCAGTGGAGGAGGTCAGGGAATCTCTCCCCATGGTTGCCAATTCGGTGGCTTTTCTGGCGGACACAGCGGCAGAGTCAGTTAGATCAGAGGCCAAAACATCAGCACAGATTAATTGCTCTAGCGAGCAATCTGGTTAAAATCCTGGAAGGGGGATCTTACTTCCAAGAATAAACTTTGTGGTATTCCCTTTGAAGGCAAACAGTCATTCAGTTCTGCCTTAGAGTAAGTACTAGCTTGTTCCTCAGAAAAAAGTAAGCAATTCACATCTCGGAAGACTAAGCCACAGGGTAAGAGCTCTTTTTCATAGCTTTCAAAACAAAGCTAATTTCAAGACAGGTGGTCAGCAAACCAAGAAAAAATGGTCGTTTAACAAAGACAAAGCTAAAGGGGGGGCACTCTTTGCTCCTTCAGCCCTGGCCAAGAACTCTCAGTGACGCCAGGTCAGGGGTAGGAGGAAGGCTGTCTCATTTCATCAAGGAATGGGCAGAGATCACCAAAAATCCTTTTATTCTCAAAGTCAAAGAAGTAGGGGTATGGGTTGGAGTTCAGACTCCCCCCTCCCCAGAGTTTTTTTTTCACACACGGCTGCCCAGAGACCAAGAGAGATAGCAGGGCATGTTAGATCTGATTTCTCTTTGGGAATCAGAAAGGGTAATTTCTCCCATTCCGGAGGATCAGAAGTTTCAGGGGTTTTATTTTCACGTTTTCCTGGTGAAGAAGGCATCCGGAGGGTTTCAGATGGTCATCAATCTAACCTGGACAGATTATTAGTTTACAGGTGTTTCCGGATGGAAAGCATTTACTCACTCAGAAATCTGCTGTTACCAGAAGTGTTCATGTTAACCCAGGACGCTTACCTTCATGTTCCAATTCGCCAGGATCATCAGATATTCCTGAGGTCCACAACATTGGCAGTTCAGGGCCCTTCCTTTTGGTCTCTAGGCAGCCCCAAGAATTTTCACAAAAATCATGGCCGAGGTCATGTCCTTTTTTCGTTTACAAAAAATTTCAATCATCCAGTACCTGGACGACTTTTTTGATCTTTGCACGGGAGAAAGAAAACCTTTGGCAGGTTTTCTTTACAGATGATTTTGCAAACCTTTCAAAAATTGGGCTGGAAAGTCAATCTACAGAAGTCTTCTCTTATTCCCTCCCACAGCCATTTCTTTTTGGTTTATCTGATAGACACAGTCACCCAAAAGATTTTTCTTCCGGGGGAGAAAATCTCGAAGATCCTTCTCTCTGTGCCAAATTTCCGCTTGCTCCTGCAGGCCTCCCTTCATCAAATCATGCTGTTATAAGGCTTAATGACTGCAGCGATTCCGGGAGTGCCCTGGGCCAAATTGCATTCCAGGCCCCTTCAGACGTTGCTTCTGCATTATTGGGATTGAAGAAAAGGCTCATTGAATCAGCTCTTTCAATCCGTCCTGGTGGGAGCAGCCAGAACATCTGCAGGGAGGGAAGGCCTGGGTTCAGATGCCAGTCTGTGGGGTTGGGGAGCTCACTCAGAGGCCTGGCAGGGCCAGGGAGCCTGGTGGCCAGGGGAGGCAGCCCAGTCTTCAAACTTCAGAGAACTTTTAGCAGTTGGGAAGGCTTTAGTCACTCTGAAAGCAAGGATCCATTCAAGGGACCTATTGATCTTTTTAGACAATGCCACAATGGTGGCATACCTCAACAAGACAGTCTCCTACTTTTAACCCAGGAGATACTTACCTGTGCGGAGAACAATGTTTCTTCAATCAGGGCGGTCCACATCAGTTGTACAACAAATGTTCTGGCGGATTATCTAAGCAGAGTAAGTATCAGCTTCAGCAATTGGAAGCTGAAACAAGAAAGCTTCCAGGAGATCATTTTAAGGTGGCGTGTTCTTTTTGCGTTCACTCGCAACAGGAAGATTTCAGCCTATTTTTCCCTGGAAAGAGGGACAGAGTCTTTAGGGACAGATGCACGCTCTTTCACGTGGAATTTCTTCCTAGCCTACGCCTCCCCCCCCCCCCCCCCCCAATTTCCACTGTTGCCCCTTGTGGTCTGGAAGGTTGTGCAGAAACAGATCCCAGGAAGTGGTTCTTCTTAGTTTTTGTTACTCCCCCAAGAATTCAAAGGAGGAAAGATTTAGTTTTCTAGATGTAAAGAGATGTCTTCTGCATTATTTAGAAGTAAAAAATAAAAAGCAGTGCAGCGCAAAAGACATACAATAACATAATAATAAAACGTCAAAAACTAAAAAAGTCCATATTGTTTGCATTCAAGGTAATACTTCAAACACCACCAAGTGTCCAAATAAGTGCTTTGATGGATGAGATACAGGGTGATCAAGTGTTAACCTCCACCAACGGCATTCCTAGCAGCTCACCTCAAAGAATGGACCTCTGAGTAAATCAGACAGGTCATACAGGCAGTTCCCTTACAAGGGAGAAACAGCTGGGTCACTGATTATGCTGGGTGTAATAAAACGTCAAAAAAAACGTAATAAAACGTCAAAAACTAAAAAAGTCCATATTGTTTGCATTCAAGATAATACTTCAAACACCACCAAGTGTCCAAATAAGTGCTTTGATGGATGAGATACAGGGTGATCAAGTGTTAACCTCCACCAATGGCATTCCTAGCAGCTCACCTCAAAGAATGGACCTCTGAGTAAATCAGACAGGTCATACAGGCAGTTCCCTTACAAGGGAGAAACAGCTGGGTCACTGATTATGCTGGGTGTGTTGAAAGCTTGCTCTGAGGAAACGTGCTCTTTTCTCTGTCTGAAGGCTCAGGTGGACACACGGTTCAGATCTCCTTATTCATTCCACATATCAGGGCCCAAAAATGTGAACTCTGTGTTGCTGCACTCCCCGTCCTCATCCCGCTCCCTGCACACGCAGATTGGCCTTTTTTGGCTTCTCGTAGAGCAGATTACATAGAGGAACATCACTTCCCAAGATGAAGGGGGAAAACCCCCGTTAGACTTACCTGTAACGGTATTTCCATGAATCTTACAGGACAGCGTCTATATTCCCACCC
Organism: Aquarana catesbeiana; assembly: GCF_042186555.1. Classification (NCBI taxonomy): domain Eukaryota; kingdom Metazoa; phylum Chordata; class Amphibia; order Anura; family Ranidae; genus Aquarana; species Aquarana catesbeiana. The sequence continues at coordinate 544,490,660 of NC_133325.1, read as the reverse complement.
TATGCTTTATTCACTGGTCTCCTTATTTAACCTGGTGGTGGTGTTTTAGTGAGATTCTGTGATTCCTCTGCCAAGTACACTTTTGGTGGAGGTTTATTGATCTTCAAACAACTGAGGGTCAGAGGAGAGGGAGGGGCCTTTTAAATTGTGTCTGGTTTGAGTTTCCTGTAGAAGGCAGAGCCAATCATCTCTCAAGTAGCTGTCCTGGAAGATTCTTGGAAATACCGTTACCGGTAAGTCTAACGTTTTTTTTACTGCACTGGACTGTACTGGAAAGCTGTAAAAAGCATCAAAAACGCAATGGAATGCACCTAAACTGGAACACACATTTCCTTGTTTAAGATTAAGAAAAAAGAGTGAGAAAAATACACTGGACTACATCAAAAATGCAACAAAAATGCACCAAAAACGCATCTGGATTGCATCAAAAAACGGGTCAAAAACATGCATGCAGAAAAGCATCTGGAACGCATCCAGACCGCGTTTCTATGTGAAGTTTGTCGCATCTGTATGCAGAAATATAGTATATAATTATTTTGTTCAGAGGCGGAACCTTCAGGGCCCAGTGCAAGAAACCATGATGGGCCCCCCTGCCCCCCCCTTCCATCTGAGCCCTGGGGTTCCAACTTTGGGAGGGTATCCATGGACATCCTACCAGAACCCTGCCTCCCGCGTGTCCCCTGGAACGCGCATTCAGCGCAATCACAGCGGTCCTTTACCATGTGATCAGCTGATCACATGTAAACAGCTGTGTCTGTGTGAGGAAAGGACTGCCGTTAACTGTCAAAAATGTCAGTAAATTGTTTACACTGATAATCAGTGCCCCAATCATCAATGTCACCTATCAGTGCTCATTAAAGCCACCTATTAGTGCCCATCAATGCTGCCTATCAGTGCCCATCAATTCCACCTACGTGCTCGTCAATAACACCTATTAGTGCCCATCAATTCTGCCTATCAGCACCACCTATCAGTGCTCATCAATGCCGCCTAACAGCATCCATCAGTGCCACCTATCAGTGCTCTTCAATGCAGTAAATCAATATAAAATATGTTGGTGCGCTTATCAAACTATCCCCATCTGTTGGAGTGGTGCTTATATACCTCAGCTGGATTAACACAAACAGACACTATTTATTGTTTTTTTTTTATTTTTTTCATCTACATATATCTAGGGATGTGTGTTCCCTTATATGTTTTTTGATGCATCTATTTGCATTTATTCACTTTATTGATTGATGTATTTATTTGCACCTATTCACTTTACTGATTGTGATATCAGGGTATATGTTTTTTGATGCATTTTTTTGCATTTATTCACTTTATTGATTGATTATTTATTTGCACTTATTCACTTTACTGATTATGATATCAGGATATTTTTATGGTTTAGGATTCTATATATAAGCACCACTCCAACAGATGGGGATAGTTTAATAACCACACCAACATATTTTATATTGATTTATAGCAACAGGTGTCACAGCACTAATTTGTTGGTTGCAGCTTACACATTTCTTTTTGGTGTTTTGTTATTTTATAGAGAATCCACATCAGCGCTTTAGTTTTCTTTTTTCACATTCGCGCTTCAATGCTGCCCATCAGTGTCATCTATCAGTGCTCATCAATGCTGCCTATCAGCATCTATCAGTGCTCATCAATGCCACCTATTAGTATCTATCAGTGCCACCTATAAGAGTTCTGCCTATCAGTGCTCATCAATGCCACCTATCAGAGCTCATCAATGCTGCCTGTTCTGTCTATCAGTGTTCATTAGTGCCCATCAGTGCAGCCTATGAATTCTGCCTATCAGTGCTCATCAATGTCCATCAGTGCCACCTATCAGTGCTCATCAGTGCAGCCTATCAGTGCACATTAGTGCCTCCTATCAGTGCTGCCTATCTGTGCCCATTAGTGCCTCCTATCAGTGCCCATCAATGCCTCCTATCAGTGCTCATCAATGCAGTCTATCTGTGCCCATTAGTGCCTCCTATCAGTGTCCATCAATGCCCCCTATCAGTGCCCAGCAATGCGGCCTATCAATTCCCATCAATGCCTCCTATCAGTGGTCATCGATGTCTCCTATCAGTGTCATCAATCCGTGCCCATCAAGGCCTCCTATCAGAGCCCATCAGTGCCTCCTATCAGTACTCATCAGTACCTCCTATCAGTGCTTATCAGTGCTTCCTATCAGTGCCTCCTATCAGTGCCCATCAGTGCCTCCTATCAGTGCTCATCCGTGCCTCATATCAGTGCCTATCAGTGCCTCCTATCAGAGCTCATCAATGCCTCTTATCAGGACTCATCACTGTCGTCTGCCTTCTCAGCAAGGGTCTGAGGTGACAGCGTCTATCTCATGGAACAGCACAGAGCCGGCATTCACAGTTCTATCTCCCCCTCCATCCTCTCTTGCACGGGATGAGAGAGGACACAGCCGATCTGCTCCCCCCCCTCCCCCCCTCCTGTGTGCATTCTATGCATTAAAATAAAAAGCCTTCTGTGTGTAGCAGCCCCCCCCAGCACCCCTTAATACTTACCTGAGGTCACTCTCTGTCCAGCGATGTCCACGAGTCCCTCTGCTGTTCGGAACTCTCCCCCCTCATTGGCTGAGACACAGCAGCAGCGTCATTGGCTTTGTGGCTGTCAATCAAAGTCAGTTAGCCAATCGGGGGGGGGGCCATCGGCAGCTCCGTGTCTTAATGGGCACACAGAGCTGTGACTCAGCTCGGGTGCTCCCATAGCAAGCTGCTTGCTGTGGGGGCACTCGACAGGAGGGAGGGGCCAGGAGCAGCAAAGAGGGACCCGAGAAGAGAAGGATCCAGGCTGCTCTGTGCAAAACCACTGCACAGAGGAGGTAAGTATAACATGTTTTTTATTTTTTCTTAAAACTAGCCTTTACAATCACTTTAAGAGTTCATCCACCACCAAAGAGAAAGAGTATATGTAATATTAAGCAATTGGATTAACCAAAGGCAAGGGAAGGGTGCTCCAAGGTTGAACGGGGGCTAGAAACAGGGAGGGTAAAGCCAAGCCTAAACTCCAGCTTTGAAAAACATTAAATATTTCATCTTAAATTATTCAAAGTGCATGGCAATGCAGGCTTAATAACACATAAAACTGCATGCATTTTCAATGCATATGGTAAGAATGAATCCTTAGGCTTTAATATTATAATTCTGCAGGTTTATGTAAGATTTATATATTGCACATATATATTCTCTTGTTTAGTTTGTAAAAGGATGACTCATGGAGCTAAGAGAGAGGGACAATGATGTCTAAAGCCTCGTACAGTGATCTGCTGTTCTATTGTGTTCTGACAGGTGAATACCCCCCTCCCCCTGCCAGAACACTATGGTCAGCGATCTCAGCCATTGGCCATTATTATACAATATTTATTATTATACAATATTTATATAGCGCCAACAGTTTACGTAGCGCTTTACAACTTGAGGGTAGACAGTACAAATACAATACAATTTGATACAGTAGGAATCAGAGGGCCCTGCTCACTTAGAGCTTACAATCTAAGAGGGAAGGTTAAGAGATACAAGAGGTAATAGCTGTGGGTGATGTGCTGATTGAGAAGATAAATGTACAGTTGTTAGGTGGGGGCCAGATAGGCTTCTCTGAAGAGATGAGTTTTCAGGGATCGTCTGAAAGTGGATAAGGTAGGAGAAAATCGGACGGATTGGGGAAGAGCATTCCAGAGGATGGGGGAGGCTCTGGAGAAGTCCTGAAGGCGAGCATGGGATGAGGTGACAAGGGAGTTTGAGAGCAGGAGGTCTTGGGAGGAGCGAAGAGAACGATTAGGTTGGTATTTTGTGACTAGGTTAGAGATGTAACTAGGGGCCAGGTTGTGGATGGCTTTGTAAGTTATAGTTAGTATCTTGAATTTAATTCGGTGACTGAGTGGCAGCCAATGGAGGGATTGGCAGAGGGGTGTAGCAGACGCTGAGCGGTTTGTGTGGTGGATGAGCCTGGCCGCAGCGTTCATGATGGACTGAAGTGGGGATAGCCTATTTAGAGGTAAACCAATGAGGAGGGAGTTGCAGTAGTCAAGGCGGGAGATGACCAGGGAGTGGATTAGAAGCTTTGTGGTGTCATTGGTTAGGAAGGGGCGTATCTTGGAGATGTTGCGAAGACAGAGGCGGCAAGCTTTGGATAGTGATAGAATGTGGGGTCGAAAGGTTAGTTCAGAGTCCAGGATTACACCTAGGACCTTGGTGTGGGGAGATGGGTTGATAGTTGAGCCGTTGATCTTGACAGGGAGATCAGGGGAAGTGGCACCTGAGGGAGGAAATATCATGAGCTCGGTTTTGGATAGGTTGAGTTTGAGAAAGTGATGTGACATCCAGGCTGATATGTCTGCTAATAAGTTGGTAATGCGTGAGGAGACAGATGGAGAGAGCTGGGGGGTGGAGAGATAGATTTGGGTGTCATCAGCGTAGAGATGATATTTAAAGCCGTGGGAGGCAATCAATTGACCCAGGGAGGTGGTGTAGATTGAGAAAAGGAGAGGTCCGAGAACAGAACCTTGGGGGACCCCGACGGAAAAAGGAAGAGGAGAAGAGGAAGTAGAGTTGTAAGTGACACTGAAGGAGCGGTGGGATAGGTAGGATGAGAACCAGCGAAGAGTACAGTCACGGAGACCAAAGGAGTGGAGTTTTTTGAGGAGGAGGGGGTGGTCCACTGTGTCAAAGGCAGCAGAGAGGTCCAGGAGAAGTAGTACAGAATAGTGTCCATTGGCTTTAGCCATTAGTAGGTCATTTGAGAGTTTAAGGAGAGCAGTTTCCGTGGAGTGTTGAGGGCGAAAACCGGACTGAAGGGGATCAAGAAGTTTATTCATGGTCAGATGGTCGCTTAATCGGTTGTAGACCAGTCTTTCAAGAAGTTTGGAGGAGAAGGAGAGTAAGGAGATGGGACGTAAGTTGTTGAGATTGGTGGGATCTAGTGAGGGCTTTTTTAGTATGGGGGTGACTAGCGCATGTTTTAGAGAGTTTGGGAAGATGCCACAAGAGAGGGAGAGGTTGAAAATGTGAGTTAGAGAGCGTAGAATCGAGTCAGAGGGTGAGCGTAGCATTTGCGAGGGAACAGGATCCAGGGGGCAAGTGGTTAGATGAGTGCTAGATAAAAGTTTAGCAACCTCAGTAGTAGTAGCAGGGTTGAATGAGGGAAGTAATGATTGTATCTGTGGACATGGAGTGTTGCATGGGGGAGGTTTTTGCGCATTGGCGATCTCCTCATGAATTGTATCAATCTTAGTTTTGAAGTGATTGGCAATCTCCTGGGCAGTGAGTGAGTTGGTGGGTGGAGGCAGTGGAGGACAGAGTAGAGTGTTGAAGGTAGAGAAGAGTTGACGTGGACTGGATGAGAAGGTGTTGATGAGTGTGATAAAGTAGGTCTGTTTGGCAGTGTGAAGGCAGGAGTAGTATTTTAGGAGGGCAGATTTATATTGTGTGAAGTCTTCCTGGGTCTTAGTCTTATGCCACAGGCGCTCAAGAGCGCGGCTACGTTTTCTGAGACTTCTGGTGTCATCTGTTTGCCAGGGTTGTAGCAGTCGGGGCCTAATTCTGCGTGTAGTGAGGGGGGCCAGCTTGTCTAGGGAGGAAGACAGTGAGCTGTTGTAAACGAAAGTAGCTAGGTTGGGACAGGACAGGGGGGAGATTTTGTCATAGAGGTGATCAGTAGCAGAGTAGAGAAGAGAAGGGTTGAGGTGGCGAAGGTTTCTGCGTGTAACTGTTAGGCGGTTGGAGGGAGAAGAGGTGGAAGACAAGGAGAGAGCAAAACTAATAAGGTGGTGATCAGAGAGTGGGAGTGGATTGTTGGAAAGGTTGCGCGGAGTGCACAGATAGGAGAAGGCAAGGTCAAGGGTGTTGCCATTGGAGTGGGTAGGAGCCTGTATCCATTGCTTCAGGTCAAGCGATGAGGTTAGACTGAGAAGTTTAGAAGTAATAGTAGTGTTAGTGTTGACAGGGATGTTGAAGTCCCCAAGAATAATTGTGGGGATTTCAGAAGAGAGAAAGTAGGGTAGCCAGGCAGAGAAGTCATCAAGAAAGGCTGATACCGGTCCAGGGGGCCGGTAGATGACAGCAATTCTTAGAGAAATGGGAGAGAAAAGACGAATGCAGTGTGCCTCAAAAGAGGAGAGTATCAGAGAGGGAGGTGGGTGAAGAACCTGATAGGTGCTGCATGGAGCTAGAAGGATTCCCACTCCACCTCCCTTCCGTCCACTTGGTCTGGGGGAGTGAGTCCAGAGAAGGCCCCCATGGGAGAGGGAAGCAGGAGAAATAGTATCCGATTCATGAAGCCAGGTTTCAGTAATGGCAAGTAGGTTAAAGGAATTTGTGATGAAGAGGTCGTGGAGGGCGGTGAGTTTGTTGCAGACAGAACGTGCATTCCACAGGGCACAGGAAAAGGGGGGGCTGGTATTGGAAAGAGGAATAGAGACCAAGTTCTGTGGGTTGCGGCTCCTGCCAGAGGGTGTAGGGGGATGGGAGCAATGGGCAATGACAGATGATGGTGGCCCAGGGTTTGGGGATATGTCACCAGAGATTAGGAGAAGCAGGAGGGTGAGGGAGGTAATGTGGGACTGTGATTTATGTGAAGGGGCATGTTTCAGAGTACTGGAGGTTTTATCAGTGTATGGATGTAGAATGAGCGAGAGTTGGTAAGAGCAGTAGTAGGGGGAAGACAGAAGGCAGGGTGATATGTATAAGCAGGCGGGTGGAGAGGGGGGGTGAAGGTAAGAGAGTTTGAGGAGAGAGGTCAGGAGTGTCAGAAGTAGTGGTAGAGAGTGCATGTTACAGAGTGGAAGGAGAGCTTAAGAGAGAGACAGGGTCACCTGTAGTCTGTTAGCTGCTTTCCAGTGCAGATTGCTGTAATTGTTTGCTTCGTGCAATCGCTGAAGTGCAGAGAATGAAGTGCATATCACTTGTAGAAAGAATCACTTAGAGATAGAAGCCATAAGGATAGAAGCCCCTGCAATGTGCACCCCCCAGCAATGTGCTGACCCCTGAGAACGCTGATCGGGAGCCAATTGGCAGACCTTTTCCAGTCATGCCCCTTCAACAGAAGCCGGCTGAACAGCTGGTATCTGTCGGAATGACTCCAGTACACACAGGCAAAATGTTGGTTTCTATTAAACCAGCCGATGCCGCCCGACACTTTGGCCCATGTGTACTAGGCTTTACACTTGCTCCCATGTGAATCTTCTGAACTCAGTGTTAACATATGCTGTCTTCCAGTTTTAGGTAACCATAACCGTATCAAACACAGAGCATGTGGTAGATTACCATGCTTCCTCCTGTGATGTAATACTTTTACGCATACACAGCATGTAATATAAGCATGAAGTCAGGAAGAATAATAACTGCCAGGCTTCTGGTGACCTCCCACCTTTAACTGCCAGGCTTTTGATGATGACATACCTCTAATTCTCAGGACCAAGGGCCCTGGTGCCTAACCTTGGGTCCGAGGGCCACATGCGGCCCTTCCTTGCTTTTTGTTTGTCCATTGGCCTCTAGCAGACAGCAGCAGGAGCAATAATTTGTAAATGGACAGAAATGGCATTATTCCTAGTAGGTATAAGGTGTGGGTTTCCCGCTACTATGGGTTCGCGGTGGATTTGAAATTTATGGTCATGAATTGCCAGAGCAAATTCTTTGTAACCACAATGCACTGATTGGCCTTTGAACCTAGGTCAGCTGGTTTAGAAGTGCCAATAAGGAGGCTTTTGGATAAGCCAGTCCCATCACTGAGGTCAAAGTGGCCATATAGACAATGTGCTTTATCTGTAATAGGGAAAGCATAGAGAGTGCTTATGACAAAGTGCACAGGGAAAAATTAGTGTAGGGCTTGTAGGCACTGGCAGGTCTGTTAAAGTAGATGTAAACCCCTACTAAATGTCATGTATGTAGAAAAATGCAGTGTATAATTAAGTGCTGTTTTTTTTCATCCTTTGTTACCGTCACGTACCTAATGGATGAGCCCGATCTGCAGGGGATTGCCTCTTTTGCGGCTCTGACTCGAGGGCCCTGGTAGGGTGAACAGGAAGCACAGGAGTCAAGGGTGGCACGAGTGCCTGGCAGGATCAACAGCAGGAGATGGGACTGGAACTCAGAAAGCACTGTGCAGAAGGACCTCAGACTGAGCCGGGTGGTAGACAGGAACCTGGAAGGTGCTGGATCGACAGGCAGGTGCAGCAGACTGGAACCGGACAGCAGACTGGAACCGGACAGCAGAGTGGAACTGGTCAGCAGAGTGGAACTGGTCAGTAGAGTGGAACTGGTCAGCAGAGTGGAACTGGTCAGCAGAGTGGAACTGGACAGCAGACTGGAACTGGACAGCAGACTGGAACTGGACAGCAGACTGGAACTGGACAGCAGACAGGAACTGGTCAGTGGACTGAAACCAGACAGCAGACTGGAACCTGGAACCAGGATACTGAGACTGGAGGGTCAGACAATCTGTTCGGTAGTCAGGCAGACAGTGGAGGTGCCAGAGGGTCAAGCAGGAGAGAAGTCAGACAAGCCAAGGTCGGATGCAGGCAGGTGACAGGGATGGTCGGAAGCAAGCCAGGATCGGATGCAGGGGGATAACAAGGATGGTTTAGAAGCAAGTCGGGTAAGTATAGGAACAGGCTTTCAAGGATCAAGACACACGTAACACTGTAGAACAGACAGCAAAATCTCAGTGTGAAGGTCTGGTTTAAATAGCCTGTCTGGTGCTATTTGGCACGCGCGGACACGGAACAGCAAGCTCAGGATGCCTGTTACTAGCAGGATCTTCCTGACATTGCCCCCCCCAAGGGGCAGCCTCCAGATGCCCAACCGGGCCCATTTCTCAGGATGGGATCTCTTAAAGGATTGAATTAAGCTTTTAGCATGAATGTTCTCATCAGGCTCCCAAGAGTTCTCTTCCGGACCATACCCTTTCCACTTAATCAGAAATTGGGCTTAATTATTCCTCTTCCTGTAATCCAAGATGGCTTCAATTTCGAATTCTTCCTTTCCGTCCACTATTACAGGATCTGGGGGATTCAAATTCCGGTCAGGAAAAGGGTTGGAGACGAAAGGTTTCAGCAGGGAAACGTGAAAGACAGGATGAATCCTGAGTGAATCCGGGAGTTCCAGCTCATAAGCTACCTCATTGATTTTCCTTTTTATAGGAAAGGGACCCAAGAATTTAGGACCCAACTTCCTGGAGGGACAAGTCAATTTTAGGTTTACGGTGGACAACTATACAAGGCTACCAGGTTCAGGTACCAATTCTCCTCATTTCTTCCTGTCGAAGGCTTCTTTGTTGTGCTTTTGGGACTTCGTCATGGTTTCCTGTAATAATTGGTTGTTGGAGTAAAAAAAATGTATTGTTTCCTGGACCGCTGGTACGGAACATTCAGTAATGGAATTGGGCAAAAAGGATGGGTGAAAACCATAGTTAGCAAAAAACTGACTTTGTTTCGTGGCAGAGTGGACAGAATTATTGTAGGCAAATTCAGCCAAAGGAAGCAGAGTGAACCAGTCATCCTGAGAAAAGGAGGAAAAAACAGCGAAGATATTGCTCGAGGGTTTGGTTAGTCCTCTCAGTTTGACCATTCTTCTGGGGATGATAGGCGGTGGAAAACGACAGTTAAATTCCTAGGGCTTTACACAGAGTTCTCCAGAATCGAGAAGTAAATTGTACTTCCCGATCAGAAACAAAATTAACCGGGATTCCATGGAGTTTAATTACTTCTCTGATGAACATTTGTGCTGTTTCAGGAGCAGAGGGAGTACCCTTCATCGGAATGAAGTGAGCCATTTTAGATAATCGGTCTACCACCACAAAGATGGCAGTGTGCCCCTCTGACGGAGGCAACTCAACAATAAAATCTATGGACAACATCTTCCATGGCCTGTCTGGAATGGGCAGTGGTTTCGGTAATCCCCAGGCCCTGGTTCTACTGGTTTTATTCCGAGCACAGGTGGTACAGGACTCCACGTATCTCTTGCAGTCTTCAAGTACTTGGGGCCACCAGGAAGTGCGCTGGACAAGATCAACAGTCTTGGTGACAACAAATGTCCTGCCAGTGCATGGTCATGACAAAGTTCTAGAATTGTGACCGTAGGCCTTCAGGTACAAAGATTTTGCTTCCAAACCAAAACAGTCCATCCTTAGCTTGTAGTTCTGTTCCTATGGCAGGTGCCGACCCTACTGAGTCTTGCTTGATCCATGAGAGCAGGTCTTCTTGTAACAGGAGAAAATTTCCCGGGGAAAGAATAGTGTCTGGAGGAGAGGTTTCTTTGGACTTATGGAACATCCTAGACAGAGTGTCAGGTTTTATGTTCTTAGAGCCTGGCCGATAGGTAACGTGGAAGGAAAACCTGGAAAAGAACAGGGCCCACCTGGGTTGTCGTGGTCTCAACCTCTTTGCAGATTTCAGTTATTCCAGGTTTTTGTGATCTGTGTAGATCAGAATAGGATGAGCAGCTCCCTCCAAGAGGTATCACCATTCTTCAAGAGTGGATTTTATGGCCAGTAGTTCTCAATCTCCTACGTCGTAATTTTTTTCTGCAGTTGATAATTTGCGAGAAAAGAAGGCTACTGGGTATAACAAAGCTTTGGTCCCTTGTCATTGGGAAAGAACCGCTCCAACAGCAATTTACAAAGGCGTCTACTTTCAGAACAAACGGTAGGGAGGAATCAGGGTGTTTCAGAACAGCAGCGAAAGTAAACAGTCTTTTGAGGGACTCAAACGTGGTTTGAGCTTCTGGGGACCAATGAAAGCGAAGTCCTTGTTTGGTTAACTGAGTGATAGGGCAAATGATGGCTGAGAACCCTTCAATAAATTTCCTATAGAAATTGGCGAAGCCAACGAAAGGTTGGACTCCTTTCTTGTCAGTGGGGGCTGGTCAGTTAAGGATTGCAGCAATCTTATGGGGATCCATTTTGATCCCTTCCACGGAAATGATTAGTTCCAAAAATGGAACACTCTCTTGCTCAAACTCGCATTTTTCAGCCTTAGCATACAAGCCATGTTGCTGGAGCCGGGCTAAGACACATCTGACGTGTTTGCGGTGAGAGTCCAGAGATGAAGAGAAGATGAGGATGTCATCTAAGTAGACTATGACAAACAAATCCAAGTAGTCCTGGAAGACATCGTTTATGAAATACTGAAAAGTAGCCGGGGCATTGTACAATCCAAAAGGCATTACCATGTACTCAAAGTGCCCAAAGCGAGTGTGAAAAGCTCTCTTACACTCATCCACTTTTCTGATACGGACCAGGTTATAAGCCCCTCAGAGATCTAATTTGGTAAAAATAGTAGCAGTCCCCAGTCTCTGGAATAACTCTGGTACCAAGGGGAGAGGGTAACGATTTTTAACAGTAATTTTATTAAGTTCACGATAGTCTATGCAGGGGTGAAGAGAGTGATCTTTTTTTCACAAAAAAGATGCCTGAACCTGCTGGGGATGTATAAGGCCGAATGGAACCTTTTTTTAGGTTTTCATCAATGTACGCTTTCAGTGTCCCTTGCTCCAGCTCAGTCAAAGGGAAAATCCTGCCAAAGGGAACTTCAGCTCCGGGAAGGAGCTCTATGGGGCAGTCATAAGCCCGATGAGGAGGAAGGGTTTCTGCTCCCTTTTTACTAAATACATCTAAGAAGTCATGGTAGGCCTCGGGTACCGACTGGCGTAGCTCAGAATCAGAGTTAAAACATAACAGAGCAGAGGATTCACAGGAGCTCTTCAGAATGTAGAACTGTTGGCAGTACGGAGAGAGGAACGTGACTTCTCCGGTGACCCAGTTTATGGCAGGGTCATGGGCTTGTAGCCACAGCATACCAAGGATAACAGGGAACAATGGTGAAGAAATAATGTCCAGGCGAAGCAGTTCTTAGTGCAGGTTGGAGATGGTGACTGAAAGGGGAGCAGTTTCTTGTATGACTGGCCCAGATTTTATCGCAGACCCATCAGGCAGGTGAATAGAAAGTCCTTGGGCCTTTTATAGCAGAGGGATCTGGTGTTTGGCTGCAAAAGATGAATCCATTAAGCAGCTACAAGCCCCGGAGTCAATGATAGCGGGAACTTGTAAAGTCCTTCCTGGGAGCTGAAACGAGATAGAGAGAGTAAGGTGAGAGGAAGTCTTAGGCCAAATAGTCGCTTCATCAGGAGAGACAGACAGGCACTTGGAAGGACAGTTCCTGACATAGTGCCCAGGTTCCCCACAGTACAGAAACAGGTTATTTGCCTGGCGACGTTGACGTTCCTCCATTGCGAGAGAAGGGACGAAGGACTCCAAGCTGCATGGGTTCAGGGGTATCAGGTATGGAGGCTGGACTAGAGGTAGGTGCCGGATGCGTGTAGTTGGGTACTCTAGGCAACATCCACGTAGGGTGAGTGGACCCCACACCTCTTTCTGCTCTTCGCTCTCTCAACCATCGATCAATTTGTATAGCGAGCTTGACTATGGCATCCAGGGTCTGTGGAATTCCCACTCGAGCTAGTTCATCTTTTAAGGGGTCAGAGAGCCTCATGCGGAACTGGTAGCGGAGGGCAGCATCATTCCAGTCCGTATCTGCACTCAATCAGCGGAATTCCGCAACGTAGTCCTCTACTGCCCTACGCCCTTGTTGAAGGGTATGCAGGGCAGCTTCGGCGGTTGCGGAGAGCTGTGGGTCCTCGTAGAGTTGGGCCATAGTATCAAAAAATGTAGTCAAATTAGTTAGTACCTCGGCTTTCTGTTCCAGAAGGCGGTGGGCCCTTGTTTGTGGGTCACCCAGAAGTAAAGAATACACAAAGCCCACTTTAGTAGCTTCAAACGAAAAGGTGCGAGTTTGGAGGGCAAAGTATAGTTCGCATGAGTTCTGGAAGGCCCTGAATTTACTTCGTTCCCAGGAAAACTTTTTTGGAGTGGGAACTCTTGGCTCGGGAGGCAGCATAACTACTGTGGGAGAAGTAGTGCTGGTAGCAGAAGTAGACGGGTGAGAAGGCCCCTGAGTTGTAGCGGGAAAAGAAAGTACTTGTACCTGTTCTTCCAGACATATATATCCTTCCTGAAGACTTTTAACAGCCTGGGTAAGGCCTGCCGGGTGCATACAAAGTTCCTCCATAGGAGAGGCTCCCTGCTTGGGCTCGGTCATGGCTGTCTGTTACTGTCACATACCTAGTGGACAAGCCCGACCTGCAGGGGATGGCCTCTCTTGCAGATGGGACTGGAACTCAGGAAGCACTGTGCAGAGGGACCTCAGACTGTGCCGGGAGGTAGACAGGAACCTGGAAGGAGCTGGATTGGCAGGCAGGTGCAGCAGACTGGAGCCGGACAGCAGACTGGAACTGGACAGCAGACTGGAACTGGTCAGCAGAATAGAACTGGTCAGCAGCCAGGAACTGGTCAGCGGACTGGAACTGAACACCAGACTGGAACCTGGAACCAGGATACTGAGACTGGAGGGTCAGACAAGCCGGGTCGGTAGTCAGGCAGACAGTGGAGGTGCCAGAGGGTCAAGCAGGAGAGAAGTCAGACAAGCCAAGGTCAGATGCAGGCGGATGACAGGGATGGCCGGAACCAAGCCGGGATCGGATGCAGGCGGATAACAAGGATGCTTTAGCAGCAAGCTGGGTAAGTACAGGAACAGGTTTTCAAGGATCAAGACACACGTAACGCTGTAGAACAGACAGCAAGATCTCAGTGTGAAGGTCTGGTTTAAATAGCCCGCCTGGTGCTAATGGGCGCATGCTCGCGCATGCACATGCACATAGGCGCACGCGGACGCACAATGGCAAGCTCAGGATGCCTTTTACTGGCAGGATCTTCCTGACTGTTACATCTCAGTGCAGTGCTGCTGATGTCTTGCAGCCTCTTTACAGTCTTTTCCTGTCCACATTCACTGCCACGATAACATGCTGCATGTGTTTTTTTCACAAGGCATATTTCTTAGTTGTTCCTGGCTGCAATCATTTTTTCATATGCCTGTTTTTAATTGATATCAACAGTGAAATATATGCCTGGGCAATGTGCATCAGCACTGCAGGTTATAGTTTTCTCTTTTAGCGAGCCTGCTACAGGGTGATTTACATTAGGGCGCACCGCATGGTACCGGAAGTAACGTTGGACCCTGACCGGAAGTGACAAGGTGGAAGTCACCGCATGTTGCCGGGTGAGATGCCGAGTGCTTGGCCATGAGTCGGGGGTGCTGACGATCACAAGGGGAACAGTGTTTTCTGATATGCCTTTATTTATTGATGTTTGTAAGTAGGTTTTACACATTTTATCCAGGAATCCAACTCTTTCTGAAATTGCAATTCTATAATGCAATTTATTATTTTGAGAAAATACCTATAGGCCACTGATTTTGGAATGTTTCTCACTATTCTTCGGCTAATAAGCCATTCTTACATGCTAGAGGAGATTTTTTTTTTTTTTTTTTTGCTAGAATGCAAACAATTATAAATTAGTTCATTGCAATAGGAGGTGCACATAAAAATGAAATAATAATTTACACTGATTTCCCAGCATTCGCAAATGGTTTGTAGCCAATTAAGATTTCAAGAACTTTATTTGAGTTAGTGGATATTTTTTTAGAGACTCCAAAGGAGTTCAAACTTCTTTGATACATTTAGTTGCATGAATAATTCAACCACTTCAGTTTTTTAGTCTCTACTCTACTACCTTCCGAACCACATGTTGTTTCCTTTTGTTTTTCTTATTTTTATTGCAAAATCTATAATGAAAATAAAACGGTAATGAAGTCAGTATTGTGGAATGTGATAGATTGAGCCAAAGGAATTGAAAAAATAAAAAATATGGTCACAACTATCTAGTCAGTATAAAACTCCCTTTGTATATTTTTTACAGTGTATGTAAATGCTCCTCCTAAGAAAAATTATTATATAAGTAAAACCAACAATACCCAGACAATGCTTTTGTTGTGGCATTCTTACTTCATGTTGCGCATTATGCCAGCAGACATTTTAACATTTAAGGCTGCAATACAGAAATTACAATCATTTCATAAAGCAGTCCCTTGACAGGCTTTTTCTTCAGAAATTGTCCTTCTTTTATGATTTATAGAGCTATAATTTACTAAATGAATCTTTAACAAAAAGTGTTTAAATGTTCATGTGACATATTTATAAGTCTTTGGTGTATCAAGGTACTTTAGCTGTGCTATGTTTAGACCCCTTTCACACTGAGACACTGAAAAAACTGCCCATAAAACATCTTTTGCCGCGTTAGCGGTGTGCTTTTTTTTTATGGTCACATGACTAAAAAGAACCACTTTGCGGCGCTTTTGAAGCACTTTTCGTGTGTTTTTCAGGCTCTTTTGAAGTGCTTCCCATTCATTCCAATAAAGAGGGGCAAAGATGCTGCTTGCGGGACTTTTTTCACCGCTCCAGTTGAAATGAATGGGAAGCAGTTTTCGTGAGCTTTCCAGGCACTTTTTTTAGTGTAAAAGCGCCTGATAAGTGCCAACTTATAGGGGCATTATTTACCACATTTGTAAATGGCATCAATGTAGAAAGGTATGAACACACTCTGATAAATTTTCATAGTTCTTTAATGCACACTCCCTTGAAGAAAAATATATCTAATACTCTTTACAAATATATAAAACCTCTTATTTATTTATATTTATTTTGTTTAACAATCCTTCACTCATTTTCCCATTAAAGACTAAATTGACCTTTTTAACCATGTAACACCCTTATTTAGCATGTAACATGTAACCCTTATTTAGCATGTAACATGGTGCAAATGCCTCCCCTCCTACCCTTGTCTAAGCCCACGGACCAGGATAAATTGTAGGCAGCCATTAAGCATGTCTCACCTGCTAGATACTGGCCGCTATAATATTACTGATCTTCTGCTCTGTTGGCAGAATGCCTCCCATCATCCATATGGAACAGATGCAAATACCCATGTGACAATAATGGGGAGATATTTACAGGAGGTGGATCTGTCATCGATCTGTTGCATTTTTGTGCATACATATGTAGTGTGTCTAACGTCTCTGGTAGTGGGCCTTGTAGATCGCCAACTCTGGGTTCCCCAGGCCACGGAGTCTAGCTTCTTCACCAGGGTCCTGGTGGTGGGGATGGATTTGCAGCAAGCTGGAACCAGGTCACAGCCACCAGGTACACCCAGCTGAGGATGCGGAGACCACTTATATGTGCAGAGTAAAACAGCAGGAGACAACCGGAAATCCAGGAGACAAGCTGAGGTCAGGACTGGCAGCAAACAAGCACAGGTGGTGGACAAAGTCAGGATTGGTACAGGGGTAGTCAGGCATAGGTTACACAAGTAGCGAGTGGACGGGAGCTCAGAGAACTGTGAGGTTGCTCAGGCAATGTGGGCTACACTGAGTATGTCTTATATAGGCAAGCAAATTAGGAGGCGGGCCAGGAAGTAATGGAAGGGAAAAAAATTAAAGTCCACAGAATAGCAGGTGACACCCATAGGTGAGCACAGCCAAACCACACATGTTAAAGGAATTAGGGTAGGAAAAGATCTGTAACAAGGAAGTAAGAATACACAAGCAGGAAACTTCAGGCTAACTAGCAGGGGCGTAACTAGAAATAGCAGGGACCCATAGCAAAATGTTGTATGGGGCCCCCCTGCAAACAGCCCCCCCCCCCCCCCCCCACAGCTGCCCTAGTGTCAATGCAGCGTGACCTGTGCCACATACAGCGTGACCTGTGCCCAATGCAGCGTGACCTGTGCCCAATACAGCGTGACCTGTGCCCCATACAGCGTGACCTGTGCCCAATACAGCCTGGCCTGCCTGTGCCCCATACAGCCCCACCTATGCAGAGGAAGAGGCAAGCCACCCGGATCAGCAGAGAGCGGGATTGCCCGCTGTAATAGCTTTCATTTGAATTTCCTGTCTTCCCGGGGCTCATCGTCACATAGCCCCACCTCTTGGCCCGACGCCTTTGATGACGTCACATGTCCCGCATTGGATCGGTGTTCTGTCTATCAAAGGCACCGGGCCAAAAGGTGGAGCTATGTGACGTGAGCCCCGGGAACACTGGAAGTTCTAATGAAAGCTCTTACATCAGGCAATTCAGCTCTCTGCTGATAGGGACAGCTCACCCCTTCCTTTCCTCTCTCTTCCCCTGGCTGGGAGACTGTGCCGGCAGTGCTCTTATCCTCACTGGGCCCCACTTGGCTGCGGGCCCCATAGCGCCCGCATGGGTCGCTATGGTGGTAGTTACGCCCCTGCTAACTAGTGACATTTTCCCAGGACAATTCCAAAAATTGGACCCTCATCCCGATTTTTTTATTTTGTCCCAGGAATAATCAAGACTGTTTTGGCACCAGCCACCGCTTCTGGCTATGTAAAAAAGAGACATGCCAAGCTTGGCCTCCATGACAGAGAGCTGCTCTTCTGTAATGACGGAGATGAAATCATGCAGGAGGGACTCTGGGGGCACCTGTGGTGTAAGGAGGGACTCTGGGGGCACCTGTGATGTAAGGAGGGACTCTACTGGGAACACCTCATGTAAGGAGGGACTCTGGGGGCACCTGTGATGTAAGGAGGGACTGTACTAGGGACACCTGGTGTAAGGAGGGACTCTGCTGGGGGCACCTGATGCAAGGAGGGACTCTACTGTGGGCACCTGATGTAAGGAGGGACTTTTCTGGGGACATCTGATGTAAGGAGGGACTCTACTGGGGAAACCTGTGATGTAAGGATGGACTCTACTGGGGGCACCTGATGTAAGGAGGGACTCTGCTGGGGGCACCTGATGTAAGGAGGGACTTTGCTGGGGGCACCTGATGTAAGGAGGGACTATACTGGGGACACCTGATGTAAGGAGGGACTCTGCTGGGGGCATCTGATGTAAGGAGGGACTCTGCTGGGGGCACCTGATGTAAGGAGGGACTCTGCTGGGGGCACCTGATGTAAGAAGGGACTCTGCTGGGGGCACCTGATGTAAGGAGGGACTCTGCTAGGGGGCACCTGATGTAAGAAGGGACTCTGCTGGGGGCATCTGATGTAAAGAGGGACTCTGCTGGAGGCACCTGATGTAAGGAGGGACTCTGCTGGGGGCAAGTGGTGTAAGGAGGGACTCTGCTGGGGGCACCTGATGTAAGGTGGGACTCTACAGGGGACACCTCATGTAAGGAGGGACTCTGCTGGGGACACCTCATGGAAGGAGGGGCTCTGCAAAAAATATGTACCAAAAAAATGGCACCTTGTGGGGATGAGAAAATATAAACAAACAGCTACCCCCTTTAAAGTGAACGAATCACTGGAACTGTGCGAAATTATAACATAAAGAATAAGGCGCTGTACATGTTCATATAAAAAAAAACTGTCACAAAGAAAAACACTGCATCAAACTCAAATGTGCACATTAATGAGAAAAAAAGCAAGCATAAAGTCCATAAGTGAATAAGTCCCAACACCAAAACAGAATGCTCTGAGATAAAACTTCTAGATCTTCCACCATGAGTGCTCAGTATGAAAATGGCCACTCACCAGAGCTGTTTGACCCCTTTTTACAGGAAGGTCAAGAAACACTTTGGGAACCCCAAATTGGTTCCACTAATGACATGAATCCACTCCAATGGCCATTCAGGAAGAAGCTAGAATGTAAAAAATGACTCCACAGGAGACACAGATGAAAGTCTCATAGTGTAGTAATTTTTAATAGAGTAAAAACAGCAGCAATAATAGCAGTTACACTCACATGTGATAGTGCCTGGCCTGGCACTAGGTGTAAACAGCGTGTGTGAGTCAACTGATCCCTAGGGGTAGCGTGCATTCCACGTCTCACTCCGAAGGTGCAAAGCCTGGTGTGGTGTATCAAAAATGGATCCGGAAATTATGGATCCTCCACTCCGACATATGTTTCGCTGTGAATGGCTCTTCAGGAGTCATTTTTTACATTCTAGCTCCTTCCTGATTGGCCATTGGAGTGGATTCATGCCATTAGTGGAACCAATTTGGGGTTCCAAAGAGTTTCTTGACCTTCCTGTAAAAAGGGGTCAAACAGCTCTGGTGAGTGGCCATCTTCATACTGAGCACACGTGGTGGAACATCTAGAAGTTTTATCTCAGAGCATTCCGTTTTGGTGTTGGGACTTATTCACTTATGGACTTTATGCTTGCTTATTTTCTCATTAATGTGCACATTTAAGTTTGATGCAGTGTTTTTCTTTGTGACAGTTTTTTTATATGAACATGTATAGCGCCTTATTCTTTATGTTATAAATTCGCTAAGGAGGGACTCTACTGGGGGCACCTAATGTAAGGAGAGACTCCACTGGGAGCAACTGATATAAGAAGGGACTCAACTGGGGATACCTTGTGTAAGGAGGGACTCTGCTAGGGACACCTCGTGTAAGGAGGGACTCTGCTGGGGACACCTGATGTAAAGAGGGACTCTGCTGGGGGCACCTGGTGTGAGGAAGAAACAAAGAAGAAAACAAATGCGCAAAACCAAGATGAGCCAAAGCAGCTAAAGATGACTAAGAAGCCGCCACACATACGGCAGTGTTCCCACACAGAAAAACAATAAGGTAAATAGAGATAAGTGGCGCTAACTCAAA
The DNA here is from genome assembly GCF_042186555.1 of Aquarana catesbeiana. Lineage (NCBI taxonomy): Eukaryota > Metazoa > Chordata > Amphibia > Anura > Ranidae > Aquarana > Aquarana catesbeiana. The sequence goes on along the minus strand of NC_133325.1, from coordinate 544,471,122 downwards.
GTGCATAAATGTGATGAAATAAATATAATCCAATTCTTCAAGTAAAGTGCATATGCGTAAAGAACAAAATCACATAAATAAAGTGACTAAACATCCATTAAGTTCATAAGAAGTGACATCGGATAAATGACAGTGAAAATTCATGAAATATGACATCAAATAAATAAATAAACAAATCCAAATGAAGGTGAATAAATCCAAAAATCCAATAAATAAATCCAATACTGCACAATGGGGATACTCCTTTCTATTGCATGCCTCCACCCAAGAACTTGAGGCCTTCCATTTGGAGATTTGCCAGACCTGTGACTATCGGAGGAGACTGATCGATTCATGGTGTTTCAACCACTTCCTGATTGCAGGCTCGACTTGACCCTAGGGGTCTTTGCTAGAGGTGAGAGGCTGGGGGAAAAGTGTGGCGCACCACGGAGTAGGGTTATTAAGAGGAATCTGTCACCTATCATCGTTTGCACTTGCACTTTTTTCATCTATTTTTTTACACAAACTGTTTTATGAAGACTCACTTTGTTCACGTTGGAACTGTATTACATTAATTGGATTGACTTGTGGCTATTTTTATAGCGTTTCTGCACTTTTTTGCACTTTATGCGATTTTTGTTATTACATGCGACTTTTTTTTATCTCATGCAATTTTTTAAAATGTTTTCTTAATTTGTGATTTTTTTTATTTTGATGCACTTTTAGACTATTTTTGGATTTACTCACCTTCATTTGGATTTGTTTATTTATTTATTTGATGTCATATTTCATGAATTTTCACTGTCATTTATCCGATGTCACTTCTTATGAATTTAATGGATGTTTAGTCACTTTATTTATGTGATTTTGTTCTTTACGCATATGCACTTTACTTGAAGAATTGGATTATATTTATTTTATCACATTTATGCACTTTGAGTTAGCGCCACATATCTCTATTTAACTTGGTGTGAGGAAAGACTCTGCTGAGGGCACCTGGTGTAAGGAGGGTCTCTGCTGGGGGCACCTGAGGTAAGGAGGGACTTTGCTGGGAATACCTGATGTAAGGAGGAACTCTGCTGGGAAGGCCTGATGTAAGGAGGGACTCTACTGGGGGGCACCTGATGTAAGGAGGTACTCTGCTGAGAATGCCTGGTATAAGGAGGGACTCTACTGGGAATGCCTGATGTAAGCAGGAACTCTACTGGGAATGCCTGGTGTAAGGAGGGACTCTGCTGGGGACACCTGATGGTATCTGGGGGCAGGCGACATGACAAGTGACACGCTCCGGGCTTCCACTGATTCTAAAGTGAAAAAAAAGAAAAAACAGGAAAACACTGCGCTAGACTGATAAATAAAGCAGCTACATACAATGTGACAAGCAAAAATACAAACTATATAAAAAATGTAGCACATAAAGAATGTGATGTGTAATTGTCACAGACACCTCAAAACTATATACCAGGTGTAGTGAAATACCACAAAAAATGGAGTGGAAATGGGGTGAAGTCCATGTGAATAAAACTTTCTACTTGTTTTTGGTTTTATTCACATGGACTTCACCCCATTTCCACTCCATTTTTTGTGGTATTTCACTACACCTGGTATATAGTTTTGAGGTGTCTGTGACAATTACACATTACATTCTTTATGCGCTACATTTTTTATATACTTCCACTGATTCTGCATTATGGTGAGCTGAACTGTTTCATTTTATATTACAATGTAATAATAGAAATAATGCGCTTCAATCATTCTGACACCATAACAACAATGGTGCCATGATGATTGAAGTGCTAACACCAGGTGTTTAGAGTATCTTTATCTGCTGATTGTTAAACTTTATGGAATACACATATTTCTATTGTGGTGTGGGACCTGGGCCTGCTGTCCCTCCATCCCTCTTTCTTCTCTCTCCTTCCCTCCCTATTTCTTTCTTTCTCTCTCTCTCTCTCTCTCTCTCTCTCTCTCTCTCTCTCTCTCTCCCTCGTTCATCTCAGACTCAAACCACACCCCATTTGAGCCATGCCCCATTTAAGCCACACCCAATATTAAGTTTAAACTACGCCCATTCTTCATGCCTTTTTTATCCCTTGCTACATCATGCCTACAAATGAATGCCCCGCCCCTAATTATAAGTAGACTCCGCTTACAGACAAAAAAAGTGTCCCTATAAACTGTATGCATAGTGTTAATGAAGCATAAGCAAATTTGAGTGGGCTGCTTTTATGTTTTATTTTAATACATGGTTCTAATAATATAAATCTATCTGGAGTGCTTTTATTTTATTTTTATTTTATTTTTTGGCGTACATATGGAAAGGGAGAATGATTTATGAAAAGGATACAAAAGGTATTTAGCATGGAGAAGTGAGTACCAAGCCTTCTATACCTTGTAAGGCAAACCTGGCAGAGAAGCATTAGAACAAGGCCTAAGGCAGCTGGTTTAAAGTATACTTAATACCGTTTTGTTGGATGTCAGTGCCCACAAGTTCTTTTGAATAAATACCTTTCCTGGTGCATCTTCATGACAGCATACATATGGGTTGTGACTCCGCCCCCACAACCTGATAGGACTGGTTAACTATAAATCAAAGACAGACCCGGCTCACAGCATTCTCCTTTTTTTCCTCACCTTATCAAGACTGGAGTCGCGAGGTATCCCTTACCTCTTGTCGCCCCAGCCAGGTTCAGCCTCTCCTGGGTGGAAGTCCTTGCTGTACAGCCTTCTAAACGAAGCTATATGGTTGGAGCCCCATTCTGGTGGTCTGGGGGGGCATATTTCAGCCTCTCCTGGGCAGAAGTCCTTCCTGTACAGCCTCTAAATGAGCTAGATGGTTGGAGCCCCATTCTGGTGGTGAAGGCTTCTCAAAGAAAGCTTTAAACAAGCGACAGCGTTTTCTTTTGCTTTCCATATGCTTTTTACTTCTTTTCTCTGTGTTATGGGCGTTTGCCATTTCCAAGATGGCTGCAGCAGTGCAAGTACACTCTGAGCATGAGAGGTAGGAAGTAATGCGGCCTCTGTGTATCCTGGCTAGAGCTTTTCCAGGATTGTGATCTGAACATGCTCAGGCACTGATATCACTAAAGGCAAATGTGAGTTCTAAATGGTTTTATGGCATTTTTGGGCAACAAATGGTGGCGCTTTCTACTCATGCTTGCTGGATGCTTATGTGGTCATTGTTTGCAGGTATGTTTTCCCTTTTTATGGCATTCACCTGTGTTTTTCTTATCTCCTACTCAGTGTTGCTCTAGGATCATTGTGCTCTTTATGGCATTCACCTGGGCTCTTCCTATCCCCTTTTCTATGCTTGCTCTGGGATCACTCTGTTGCAAAGTCACATGTCAAGCCATACCCCATGATTTGCAATGAGTACCGTTCATATCTGTGTTCATAGACCTTAAGAATACACATGTATTGCTTCAAGTCACATCAAATTGCAGCAAAATCTTGCGACTTTCAGGTCGCAATAGTGGAGACTTAGCTTATGCTGTTTTTCATTTCAGTGTGCTGCTTTGCTCTGTTTTCTATGGGAAACGCTGTCCAGCCAGACCACCCATTGCTTTTAAGGTATAGGGATTAGGTAAGTAGTGAAGATTGAGAAAAAAAGAGCCAATATCTATAGTCCTGTAAGGACTACAAGATGGAGGGAGCCTTCTGAAGGTCAAGACAAAGTCACCATCTAAGAACAGACATCAAGGCAATGTTGATTAAAATCATCATCTCACCCCTCATTATCATTGCTCCCTGTTTACAAACATCACAAGTTAACAGCCCTAATAGTTGCTGCATTTGTGGTGGAAGGTCATTTGCCTGCCAAGCTAGTATGTCAAATCTGCAGGGAGCAAGCACTATACAGCCCTGCAAGGACCTCAAGGTGAAGAGATCCTGCTAAAAGCCAGAACAGTCACTGTTCAAAGCACAGACATACAGGCAACATTGATCAATGTCCTCTTCTCACTTAACATTATACCCGGACAGAACAGAATAGTCCTAAAACTCCAGAATGCTTTTATCCATGGGGTGTCTTTCTCCTTCCAATTTAACCAGGAACTCAATTTCCTGTCTTTCTTAGTTGAGTGGGGGAAGCACATCTCCTGTAGGTTGAGCTAACGCTGGTGACCTGCTTGGCAGCTACCCTTTCATTCAGGAAAGCTGAAATATGTACTTGGTTGCAGCATGGCTTAAGGCAGGGTCAGTCAGCATCAACACGTTCAGTCACCTCCTAGATTGTTAAGACAATTAAAAGAGCCTACTCTTCAAGGCCTTCCTGTTTTGGAGGTCTTAAGAGCACATTTAACTAGGGCAGTGCCAGCTCTGTGGACAGCTCAGCAATGAGTGTCTCCTGAGGTTATTTGCAAGTCAGCAATATGGTCCTCCCAGGACACCTTCATTACACTTTTATAGGTGAACCCGGCTCGCAACAGTAAAATTTGGAAAAATTCATTTTGCGCTACTGATGATTACAGAATTTTTCTTGCACCCTCCCATATGGCGAGTTAGTTCCCATATGTATGCTGCCATGATGCACCAGGAAAACAGAAAATTGTATACTCACCTTTCTGGAATTTTCCTTTCCTGGTGCATCTTCATGGCAGCATACAGATACCCACCCAAATGGTGAGAGTTACAGAGAATGCTGTGAGCTGTCTTTGATTTATAGTTAACCAGTCCTATCAGGTTGTGGGGGCGGAGTCACAACCCATATGTATGCTGCCATGAAGATGCACCAGGAAAGGAATATTACGGAAAGCTGAGTATACAATTTTCCGTTTTTAAGTCGAGTACTGCGCCATGAAGCCTCTTCTTTCTATTTTATAACGTATCCCACGGATGGAGTTTATCTTGTGAAAGGCTCAGTGAGGAATATCGCAGCAGTGGAGAGCTGCTAAAGGAGGAAGGATCCCGCTATAGGAAGAGCCTGTGGATATATGGTCTTCGGCCAAGTGATCCCTCCTGTGTGTGCCTGTCTGATCTCTATAATTTGAGATCCATCAAATCTGGTAAGCGGCACTGTTTGCCTTGCTTTTTTGATGAACAGAAAAATTGTTTGTTCTCCTGAAAAGTCCGTCCTTGTTGTTTGTATCGACTAAAGCACTTTATGGACTATAATGCATAATATTGTTTTCACTTAATCACAGCACATGTTTGTATTTATATATGCAGAGTTTTTTTTAGTTTCCTTTGCGTGTGCATTTTTATTTGTTGTACATACTTATTAACTGAATATTCAGGTTTTTTTATTTTTTTATATGCAGCACCAGTTTCTTTATATATATATATATATATATATATATATATATATATATATATATATATAAATTCATATTTTTTGGGGGGGTTTAACGCAGATATTCTGCTATACATACTATACCATTATAATTGAAAGTGAAAGTAAAAGATAATCCCAAATTTTGGGTTGTCCCCAGAAAAGTAATAGAGGGGTAATCTTTCAATGGGGACACTCATTTTGGTGACCTGGTTGCACCCAAGAATTTCCTTTAATTTGTAGGGATTTCCTCTCACTTCCTGTTTGGCTATGGGGCAGGAAGTGAAGGGAAATCCCTGCAATGGGACAGATGGCAAAAAAATAAAACCTGACAGGACCATCCCTTGCTCTATCCAAAATGAAAAAAAAACAGAAAATTGTTTCATACTTATATATACTTACACTAATTTATGTATATACTTATACTAATTTTTCTTTTCCTGGTGCCTATCCATGGCAACATACCTGTGACAAGCTCCGCCTTGGCTCCTCCCTCAGGACCAGTGAATATTATAAAAGAAAAGGATTAGTGCACTCCCAGCATTCTACTTAATATATGCCATGGATAGGCACCAGGAAAAGAAAATTATGGTAAGTATGAAACAATTTTCTGTTTTCCTGGTGCCTCCATGGCAGCATACCTGTGACAAATAACTAACTGAAATGGGTGGGATGATGCATAGTAAAAGATTTATTTTAAAAATAATTTTAAATAGGCAAATGCTGGCCTGATAGCCCGTCTGCCAGTTTCTACAGATGAGAAAGCTGGCGGGTCTACTCTGTAACATCTCGTAAATGCATGTTGGGATGACCATGATGCTACCCTTTAGATCATTTCGATAGATACGTCTGCTCTGGCTGTCCAAGAAGCAGAAAACAACCGGGTGGCATACAGCCCAACTGAAGAGGGGGTTCCAGTCCCCTATCCCTGTACACCTTAACCAACTTGATTATCCATGAAACTATTGTACTAGAGCAGGGATCTGCAAACTATGGCTCCCCAGCTGCCACAGAAACACATGTCCCATGAGGTAATGTAAAGCTCTGATATTCACAGACATGACTAGGCATGATTGATAATGCAGTTCCGGAATGGCTGGAGGGCCCCAGATGATGCTTCTTTGCCCCTGTCTTTTTTTTTTGGAGTATTACAAATAGGTTTGATTAAAGCCTGAAGGGCTTGAAGATGGTGTCTTAGTACCGAAGTAATATTGTCTTCGTGAAGAAGGTCAAAGTTGGATCTGAAAAGATTGGCAGGGCCCAAGGCTCGGAGCTAGCTAAGAGAGAGGAGAACTTAGGGATGAATCCATGTGCCGTTCTAAGTTCCACTCTATCCAAGTACAAAAAACAATATTATTGTCTTCTGATCCCAGAGCCTGAAGTTCTGATACTCCCCAGCCCAATGCCATCGCCACAAAGAAATAATTTCCAAGTGAATTCCACAAGGATGCTGAATCAGATGGGGCAAAATGCTGTTTGAATAAGGGCTCCAGAGTGATCGAGAGATCCCAAGTGGGAAAGATTTGTTTTAATGGGTGGGCTTATCTTCTTGACTGTCTTGAAGAATTTGATTATTAAAGGATCTTCGGCCCATCTCTTGTTGTCACAGCAGAGATTGCCACCAGCTGTACCTTTTTAAGTTGCTAAATCCTAATTAAGGTCTGCTTGCAGGAAGTCAAGGAGTTGGGAGGAAGAGGGTACATCAGGATTGAAGTTTTGCCATTCGCAAAAGATCTAAACTTATTCCAAACATTGTCACACATATTGTTCATTGAAGGCTCCTGTGCTCTGAGCAGAGTTGAAACAACTATGGAGGAACATCCTAATGATTAAAGCCTCTGTTTTAACACTCTAATGTGAAGGTTCAATCTGTGAGCATTCTGATGGGTGTGATGCCTCGAGCCGGAAAAAAGGGTATCAGAGGAATATTTACTGGAGGTTGGAGATAGGAGGCCAGAGGAGGTCTAAATTAGATTGCATGCCCAAGGACTTGACAGGGCATCTATTACTTCTGCCGTAGATATGAAATAAAACTCTGCAGCTTGGTATTGCTTGTTGTAGCAAAAGCATGCAGTTCAGGAAAGGTCCATTGGTCCACAATCCAACTGAATAACTTTGGTTATAGGGACCATTTGTTCGGATCCAGGAATCCTTGGGATAGGTGATCAGCGTCTGTATTTAAGTGGGCTGGAAGATAGACTACTCTTAGGTCCTTCAGATTCCCCTCTGCCCAAATGAAGATGGGTTCCACTTCCCTTAGTAAGGAACTGTTGTTGGTTCCACCTTGGTGATTTATGTATGATATTACAACTCTATTGTTTATCTGAATCAGAACTGATTTATCCTTGATCTGAGAGAGCAAATGCTTTCAATGCGAAATAAGCCGCCTGGATTTCCAGGATATTTGCGATGATGTCTGCCGCATTGAACACCCATCTCCCTTGAACCAACATCTGATTGCAATGCGCCTCCTAGCCTATTGCACTGGCGTCTGTGGTAACTGTGGTCCAGAAGACATGCCTTAATGGACGTGGCTTTACAGGCATTTCCCTCTTTGTCCACTAGTGCAACCCCTGTGCATCAAACTTGTTTGATATATGGACTGGGATACACGGTTTATTCCATTGCTCCAGGGTATCCATGTGTCCATGGGACCATCTGGATAAAAAAAGACAAAAATCTCTATTAAGTTGAGTTAGCTCGAGGCTGTTATGTAGGACCATGTCCTCACTCTCCTTACTTTCTGAATGATCGCCCACACTTTCTGAGATGGCAAGAACACAGTTTCTTTTGCGGTGTTGAATAAGGAGCCTAAACTGGAGAAAAGATGACTCGTTTGATTTACCATTCAACCGTATCTTGATAGTGTAGGCCACAGCATCCACCTGTGTTCCACTAGCTGGGCTGGATCTTTTGATAAAAGAAGGATGTCGTCTGGTTAGTGATAAGAACCGAGACACAGTTCCCATCCCAGTTATCCAGCTTGGATAGTGATCCGAGCCCTCGTGAGGGCTCTGAGGGAAGTGCAGGATCCGAAGGGGAGACTCTGGAATTGTAGATGGGCCTGGTCAACCGAAAATCTCAGATACTTCTGTAACAGTTGAAGTATTGGTGCGTGCAAGTAAGCATCCCTGAATCCCTGGGTACATCGAATTCTGCAGTTCTGGGGAATCAAGTCTGACTTTCCTCCTGTGTTATGTGGGAAATTGCTTTCTGTAACCTTTCCATGTTTTTGGTCCATGCCCACAGGGCTTTGGATACAAATAAGGCAATTGCTGACTTCCAGGCGTTTACCCGCCATTTGGAAAGCTCCTTTAAGTTGGGGTCTACCCATCTGTCTAAATGATCCTCAACTGAGGCTGAATTATCGATTAGTGAGATGAAATTCTTTGTTATATGAATCACTGCCGCGTCTACCTCTTCTTCCGACTGTGGATAAAGTTTTCAAAGGCAATTGAAAGGAAAAAACATTTGTTTTCTTTTTTCCTTTCCTCTTCAACAATGTCTCTGATATCATCCATCAGAGTAATGCCCCGTACACACGGTCGGACTTTGTTCGGACATTCCGACAACAAAATCCATGGATTTTTTCCTACGGATGTTGGCTCAAACTTGTCTTGCATACACACTGTCACACAAAGTTGTTGGAAAATCCGATCGTTCTAAACGCGGTGACGTAAAACACGTACGTCGGGACTATAAATGGGGCAGTGGCCAGTAGCTTTCATCTCTTTATTTATTCTGAGCATGCGTGGCACTTTGTGCGTCTGATTTGTGTACACACGATCGGAATTTCCGACAACGAAAATCCGATGGAAAATGTGTGATGGAGCCTACACACGCTCGGAATTTCCGACAACAAGGTCCTATCACACATTTTCCGTCTGAAAATCCGACCGTGTGTATGGGGGCATTAGCCTATGCTTCCACTATTGCGATCTGAAAGTCGCACGATTTTGCCACTATTTTGATGCCACTTGAAACAATGCCTGTGTATTCTTGAGGTCTATGGACCTCAAGTCGCATCAAAGTTGGACCAAAGTAGTGCAGAGACTACTCTAAAGTCGCTGCGACTTGAAATCACACAGATAAACGGTACTCATTGGAAATTATGGAGTACGACTTGTCAAGTCGCATGACAAGTCGCACTAGTGGAAACCGAGCCGAAAGGAGGAAACCTGCTTCTTTAGAAATGGGAAGTACATCTTTTGACTACTCAGATGTAGTGTTGGCTTTCTCCCAACCAATAGCTGGCTTTACAGGCTGGACATAGAGCTGAACTAGGAAAAAGTTGAAGTCTGAAGGCCGAGCTTTTATGGGTACCTTAAATAAATAGGGATAATTGTAGACATACACCCAAACTCACTCAGGTTGAACTGGATGGACTGGTGTCTTTATTCAACCTTACTAACTATGTATGTAACTATGTATGAGCTCTTCTGAGGTATCCTCAGATGGCCCCCATTATCCAGATGTCTAGGTGGGATACTTGCTGCGAGGTGAGAGGATTTTTCTCGAGGATGGGCCAGGAAGAGTTAAAGCTGCAATGGAACTGCTGTTGCTCATTCCGCAATGTATCCCCTGCTCATCTTTTGAGTAGGACAGCTTACTTGTTAACCCTCTGACTCTGTCTGCTGCATAGACTCTAAAGCAGCTTTTGCAGACCAATTGGCTGGTAATGGGATGACCCCGCATACTCAGCATTTAGGGATTTGAGAGTTGGTAAATGTGAAGAACTATGTCTTTTCACAGATGAACCCTCACCGCTTGCATGGTATCCTGATCTGGATGGTGTGCCCTGGTTGGGGCCTTCATAGGTTAGTTTGTCACCCTGATGTCCGCTTGGAATTCTTCTAACATACAAGGCTGAAATACATAAATGTACCAGCATAAGTGCTCCTTTTTTTTTTTTTTTTAACTCACCTTCACGACTGTCCCTACTTTAAATGTTGGAGAGGGTCTTGTTCGGGTGGCGTACTGCTTATTTTAGGCAAAAGACAGAAAAAGCAGCTAGGGAAAGATAAAGGGGTTAGCGACCGGTATTTCAGCTGGAGCAAGGGAACGGTATTCCTGAGTAAAGAAAAAGAAAGTAATTACATTTACCGTTGGCAAAAAACAGGGTCCCCTCCAGGGGCTCCCTGCATAGGCAACCTCCTCAGATGACAACAGGCTGCCATGCTGAAAGCCCCCAGTAATAAACAATGGAGAGGGGAGGGACACCTTGTGGAAGATACAACCCTCTGAAAAAATGATTTTGACAAACAAGGGCAAAAATGTAAAATTTGCCCCTATTCAAGATAGCCACCACGACCTCGGGCCAGACCGTGCATGCGCGGTCGGCAGCACTAGGACCTATGGGCCCACCCAACTCAGCCCACCGAGCTGCCTCCTGACGTCTGCGCATGCGCAGAGCGGGCAGCAAGACGCTGGGGGACTCAGAAAAGCCTGTGCGAGGTGCGCGCCACCCACTATAGTAACCAGGAATGAAGGTATAATATCAAAAGGAGGGGAAGGTGGTGGGGGAGGAAGAAAGTGAAAAAGAGAGAGAGGAACGCAAAGAAAGGAAAGCGAGAGAGAAATGGAAGGCTAAGCCTAAATGAAAAATAGATATAGCGGCTTTTCCTACTGCAGGCTTGAGCAAATGCCAGTATATAAATGCAGATAGGAGCTCTTAGTTAAGAGACAACTGCTGTCCCAAAAGATCCACAGAAGGTACTCCCTATCTTATCAGTGCATTTAGGTACCCAAGAATAGGGACTGCACCTGGGAGAGGCTTGAACCCAGCAGGAAGCTGCCGACTGCAGAGGTAAGTGACGTTCGACCACCATTCACTGTCCATGAGGTATGAGGAAAAAAAGAGAATGCTGGGAGTGCACTAATCCTTTTCTTTTAGACCCCTTTCACACTGGGGCGCTTTGCAGGCACTACAGCGCTAAAAATAGCGCCTGCAAAGCGCCCTGAAACAGGCGCTGCAGTCTCTCCAATGTGAAAGCCCCGAGGGCTTTCACATTGGAGCGGTGCGCTGGCAGAACGCTGAAAAAAGTCCTGCTAGCAGCATCTTTGGAGCAGTGAAGGAGCGGTGTAAACACTGCTCCTTCACTGCTCCTGTCCATTGAAATTAATGGGGCAGCGCGGCTATACCACCGGCATAGCACTGCTGCAGCGGCGCTTTGCGGGTGTTTTCAACCTTTTTTTGGCCGCTAGCGTGGGTTAAAACCAAATAGTGCCACTAAAACAATGGTAAATCAGCGCTAAAAATAGCGCCGTCTTACTGCCAACGCCGCCCCAGTGTGAAAGGGGCCTTATAGTATTCATTGGTCCTGAGTGAGGAGCTAAAGCGGAGCTTGTCACAGGTATGCTGCCATGAAGGCACCAGGAAAAACGTTTTCCCTATAGTTCTACTTTAAGCTAAAGGTCAATTAACACTGGAAAAGTACAGATGTCTGGAACATTATCACAGTGGTGAGTTCACACTGGTGGCCAGGAAGTAGATTATGGATCTGTTTTTCTTGGAACAAAGTTTCTTTGTGGATGGACACTTTGTTTCTATGGACGTTAATGTAGCACTGTATTTTGTGATATTTTTTAGGTCTTTTGGCCCATGATGATTTATTTTATGTTGGATAATAACCATGTGCACTTTATTAATTATTTGAGACTTTTAGGGTGTGTTGGGTACACAGAATCAAAGCTGCATTTAGGGTTAATGTATTTGGATGGTGCAAAAATATTTCTTTATTTATAAAGAAATGATAGGATACCAGGGTGACATTACCATATAGTGGGCAATTTGCCACAGTTCTTGCACTTTCAGACTTTTAAAGCACCATTTAAAATTCAGATTGGCCAATTTAGAACCAGAAGTGTGTTAAGATGTTATGATTTTTAGTATTTGTGCAGTGAATGTCACAATTGCTGGGCTTTAAATTGGATGAATAGTACAGTAAGCATCCTTTACCAAATGATAAATTTTAGTACATTTTAATGCACGGAATGATTAAATTAATATACAATATTTTATGAATGTATTTTATCAATGCTATGAGAAGAATGGCAGCAGCATACCAACTGACAATCCAGCTTAGCTTTATTGTTCATATCACAAACTGTGCAAGGTCTTCCTCTAAAGCTGTTCTAAACAGAAGTAGACATGGGCCGAATGACCCCCGGTTCAGTTTGCTGCAAACTTTTGAACGTCGCAAAAGCTTGGAACCGCATAACAAACCCCATTGAAGTCTATGGGACCTGAACTGGAAAAATCAAATGTGCCAATTTTGAAGGCTTATATGCAAGTAATTGGGTATACAAAGGGTATGGGGATTTGGGTACTGCCCTGGGGGACATGTATTAATGAACACAAAGTTTGTAAAAAACATAATTTTTAAATGAGCAGTGATTTATTGATGATAAAAGTAATAATAACAATAAAAATGAGAAATAACAATAAAAACGAAAAATTCCTTTAAATCCCTTTATAGTGCATAGGGCCCTTAGTCTGCCTGTAAAGTGGCACATCTGTACCGTGTATAGAACCTGCTGCAGCAATAATGACATTTATAAAGCCAACAAAAATGTAATTTTCCCTGCAAGCTCTCTTTATTTTGTAAACAGCTTGGGGAGCCAGTCTGTATGATGAGGCCACAATTTAGTGCACTAGGAACAAGATTAGAGATTTTTTTGATAAATTTTTGTGTCTTTTTCACAGACTTTGGATAGAAGTAACAGGTGTGTAAAAATTGTGCTTTGGGTGTTGGTGGTGCCTTCCCACCGTAACCCTATAGAGGTACTCTTGATGAAAGCAAGAATTGGCTTGCTGTCAAAAATTTAAATGATATGCACCTGTCAAGCAGGTGTGGAAAACTTAGTCTTTGGCTGTCGGTGCCTTCACACCGTAACCCTTTAGAGTAAAGCCTCGTACACACGGTGCGATTGTTGGCAGGGGATTGTCTGTTGACAGACTGTTGTCCTAAAATCCTACCATTAGTATGCTCCTTTTGACAATTGTTGTCCAATTTTCATCCAACAAATGTTGGATGACAGGCTAGTAAATTTTCGGTGGACAACGGCTTGACGTCAGATTTTCGTATAGGGTCAGAACACTTATCCGTCACACAAAAGTCGAAAGCACAAACAATCATGCTCGGAATCAATGCTCGCCAAACCCAAAATTAGCTGAAGGGACCCAAAGGGTGGCGCTCAAGAGCTGAAATTCCTCATAGTACATCACTACATTCGTGTTTGTGGCACAACAATTGTGTACTGTTAGTATGCAAGACAAGATCCTGGCACACTCCCTTTTGACAAAAATCAGACACTCAGTTGGCCAACAATCATACCGTGTGTACGAGGCTTTACTCTTGATGAAAGCACGAATTGGCCCTGCTGTTAAAAATTTAAATATGTATCTGTCAAGCAGGTGTGGAAAACTTGGTCTTTGAGTGTCAGTGGTGCCTTCACACCGTAACCCTATAGAGGTGCTCTTGGTGAAAGCAAGAATTGGCATTGCTGTCAAAAATTAAAATATCATGCACCTGTCAAACAGGTGTGGAAAAAATGGTCCTTGGATGGTAATTGTGCCCATGAAACCTTCACCAAAAAATTTCTTCCCGACTGAATTAACAAATTAACACCCACAAAGCTAGGCAGCCTAGACAGTCTTTTAGAGAAACCCCAATGGGCGTGGGAGGTTAAATGCCTTGTCAAGCATGTGGTACCCAAATGGCTGGTGTTTTTGCCACTCTTGATTTGCTTGAGGCAAAGTTTGCAAATTGCAACAGTGCAATCGGCTACACATGTGCTAAAAAGGGGCCAGACAGCTGAGCTGTGGGAAGTGGGCCGGAAGATAACGACACCACAATCTGGTGGAATAGAGTGGCTGCTCTCTACTCTTCCATGATGGCTGCCTCATTGTGCCTCACCCTCACTTTCCTCCTCTGCTCAATCAGGCACCCAATTCGTGTCAGTGACCTCATCATCATCCCCTCCATCCTCACAATCACTGGAGCCAACTTGGCAATATGCTGCAGCTGGGGAGCATGACTGCCAGTTTGTTTACCAGTGTTCTCCCCTCTGTGTAGGCTCATGTTCCTACCTTCTTCATCCTCAGAACCAGGATCTGAATTATGTAATGGCTGTGCATCGTCAAGGAGCAAGTGGCTGACGCTGTGTTCAAATAACTCAGCTGACTCCTCCATGCCTGATGCTGGGGCTATGGCAGGAGTAGCTGTGGACTAGAGGGCAGAATAAGCCACTCTGGCAGCTGTGGTGGACTGCGCACTAGTCTCTGCTTGGGTGATAGCAGATGAGGAGGATGAGCATGGTTTAGTAAGCCAGTCCACCACCTCCTATACATGCTGTGGCTGGATAGCATGGGCAACATCACTAAACAGAGGAATTGATGCCCTGCCTAAGGACGGAACACGTCCACCTTTGTCTGTGGATACAGATGCTGCTGGCCCCCTCAAAGTGCCATGGGAACGTCTGCTTCTCCTTGTTGGCCTCCCAGACATGATGCAGGGGGCTTATTAACAAAATGTTAAAAAAAATTGGGAAATATGTAGGTGGATGCACTTTAATCAATGGAAAGTTGTGTTTGGTGCTCTTTAACTTGAGTACTCACTACACAGACACACTCCACTGACACACTACAATATACTGCAATAAAACTGCACTGACACACTGCAATATACTGCGGTAAACATGCACTAATGCACTGAAATATACTGAGTTAAACATGCAATTACGCACTGAAATATACTGTGTTAAATGTGCACTAACACACTGCAATATACTGCGGTAAACCTGCAATAATGCACTGAAATATACTGCGTTAAATGCGCAATAACGCACTGAAATATACTGCGATAAACCTGCAGTAACGCACTTAAATATGCTGCAGGAAACCTGCCCTGACAAAATAAAATGACATTAAAGTAAAAATGAATGGTTGCACTTCTCTCATACTGTACTGTCACTAGATTCACACTAAACTGACACTCTACACTCACAATAACATCACAATAGCACACTATAGCACACTAACTCACTAATACCACTGAACAGAGCCCTGTGCTATCTCTCTACGCCAATATCACACTGAAAATGGCTGCAATGGGAAGAATATTTTTATAGAGTGGGGTGGGACTAAGAGCATTGAGCCATGATTGGATAGAGTCATAATCACAGTATTGAATCATGGCTCTGACAGTGCTATATGCCCTGATTGGTCAAAGCTTTCATTGCTTCAGCCAATCAGGGCTTCCAATGCACTGTGCATTGTGGTCGTTCAGCAGGCTGAACAAACAGTCGAACACCCTCATAATTTGGGTGTTCGTAGAATGGATGAACAGCCAAATTTTAGCCCGAAATGTTTGCCCCACTCTAAACAAAAGCCGTGAGACAGACTCTGCAACAAAGGGTTACAGGATGATTAATCAACTCTTTCTTTGGCTGCTCCAAAGTGGCACTGCAGCAGAATTAAATCTGACCCTGACTACTTTTAAGTGTGCATTTGTTTATAGTGAAAATGTGTCTTATCTACAATGATAAATCTGTAGTAGACCTGTGCAAATCTTTCAATTGGCTGTCCATGATTACAGGCGCAGGGACCTGAGAAAAAGGCAGACTGATTTGCATCTATTTTTAATTTGCTTGATAAATATCCCCCCATGAGTTTTAGGCTGGCCATACACGGTTCGAATCTTGGTGTATGCTGAACTGGCCGAGATTCAAACCATTATTGGGTAGGCTGAATTACAAAGTTAGAAAAATAGTAAAAGCCCCACTGAATCCACAGCACCGTTCATTTAATTGTTGAGAAATGGCTGATTCGTCGAGCAGACGGGATACCTCCTTTGATACCATTAGTTATGTGGAACTAAAAAATAGGGACAAAGGGATGTCTCCAGAAAGGTAGAAAAAGGGGGATCAACTACAGTCTAATTTCACAAATATAAAGACTTTTTATTGATGAAACAAAAGTAAAAATGGCGTTAGGTACACTGGAGGCAGGCGCAACTAAGCTCCACCCCTCCGGTGAATCACGCTCTCAAAGTATCTGAAAACAGTGGTACCTGAAACACACAAAGACATAAAAATCAAATAAAACCGAATCAGCCATTTCTCAACAATTAAATGAACGATGCTGTGGATTCAGTGGAGCTTTTACTATTTTTCTTTTGATGGTTATTTTTTGATCTCCTTTAGATCAGCTTTAAATTCCCCAGGATCCCTCTTTCTGAAGACGTTTCTTGATGAAACAATTCTCTTGGTATTGAGGCACTATCTTTAGACAGTATTGTATTTCAGTGTTTTTTCTTGTTATATTCATTTTTAGCAACGGTATGGCTTTTGTGCCAGGTGAAGAATTTGATGCAGAAATAAAAGCAACCTTTGATTTGGAATCAGCTGGATCTGAGCTTCCGGAACAAGACGATATTAGACCATTATTTAAAGAACACAAAAAAACTGCATATTAAGTCACTCAATAGGAGGTGGGATATACTTTCACTTGAATTGTATATCAATAAAGGGATAATTCCCCGTGGTCTGAGAGAACGTGTCGTTCCGGCGGCTCATCTTCACACTGAAAGGTTTTTGGAGAAGTGGAAAAAAGTGTATCACTCATGGGGTGGAGGGGATGAAATTAATTATGGAGGAAGAGAGGGAGCAATTGACTTATCTGCAGCAACAAATTGCTGAAAGCAGTGCCAAACTAGAGCCATTTAAGAATAGCACTGATTTTGATAAATTTAATGAGATCCTTAAGAAGGAAGTGGAGAAAACCCCAAAAAATTTAAGAACAACTAAACAAAATAAATTTAAGAGGGATTTAGATGGCTGGGCTCGAGATGAGATTTTTAATCTCACTATAAAAAGAGGTAGAAGTCGTTCACGCCAACAGAAATATCCCGCACGGTCTGGCAATGAATCAGGAGGTCAAACATCAGGAAGTGAAGACGATCTATCACATACAGTCACTTTTTTAGAACAGGAACTCCTGGAACTAGAGGAAGAACCTCCTTCCACGAGCATTCTGAAAGGAGGCAAACAAGGAACAATAGGAGGAGGAAGGAATCAAGTAAAAGGAAAACAGTCAATATCAGGAAAGTCATCGAAAATAGAGCGCACAGCCACCAGGAGTCAGAAACAACTCAAATAGACCACCTTATGGTGGAACATTTGGAGACTGAGGACCTTAAAGTTATCAATTTGTCTAATTTCAAACTTGAGAAAAGACACATTGATTTATTAAGTAGAGGGCTTTCTTTCTCTCCCTCTAACAGTATGGACCACTTTGAGGTATTCAAAGACTTGAACCTCTTTTTAAGGAGGGTTTATTTTAAATTGCTGTATTCAGAGAGACCAACTGATACAAATGTTGAAATCAGTGAAAGGGACTCTATGGATGCAAATACTATCGAATAATTGGCATCTTTATTGGAAGAGGGAGGAGACTTATCGGATAATGAGAAGGTAGAGGAGCATCCTAGTTGGAAAAGAAATTCAGGTTTAAAAATTCGCTCAGTAAATATTCCCCAATTCAGAAAGAATAAAAGACTCAGTATCTTCCTTGATTTAGTACAGGATGACTTGCAAAGATTAGATTGGAAAAAGATCAAGGGGAATAATCTTTCTAGCGATGAATGATTGTAGGGCACTCAAAGAACTACAAGAAGCCCATGATGTTGTCATCAAACAATGATGTCGACCTCCTGTCCAAAAAGGAAATGGAATATCTGAGTGTTACTGACTACAATCTACCAACTTTGTACATAATCTCCAAAATTCATAAAAATAGGGATAGTCCTCCGGGAAGGCCAATAGTATCAGCTATTAGAGGCCCACTTGAGAGAGAGAGGGGAAATATATTGATTCTCTAATTAAAGATCTAGTTAGATCCTTCAAAATCAAAAAAATTTATACTGCGCTGTCCCTCTAATTAATCTTCAAGCAATGTGTCTGTGAAAAACAAATGATAGTGCTGCTGCAACCACAAATGAGAGACAACCCCCACCTCAAATAGCTAAATGGAATAGGCTGCGCTGCTAAATAAGTGAACGTGATTATACCAAGAACATTCCTGGTGATAAATAACACTCAAAATGGATAAAAAATGCATACAAAAAAAACAAACTGATGTGAGTAATATTGAAACAATATAGACTAAACTCCACAGACTGCACGATTCATGATGAATGAATAAAACAGTAGAAACTCAGAATCAAGGATCATAAAATGCTGCAAAGTCCATACTTTCAAATAACAGTCTTTATGCGAGAAATAACTTATTGGTAAGGGAAGATAGCACCAATCTTGATATAGAGTGAGGCATGCACAAACATATCTCCCTGGGGAGCGTGGTGATATATGAAGTTCCTCCACCTCAGACAAAAACGCCCCTTACCAGATGGTTAGATTTCCTGTCAAAGAGATCATGCAAGCAAGTGGCTGTGTCCCCCAGCCACTGGGTCTCTGCAAAGTTCCCACTCCGAAGTTCACAGGATTAGGGTATTAGTGCTCAAATCCTTCAGAATATCAAAGGCCTCACAATAGAAACTGGCTCACTGACATGCCAAGAATTAATGGGATGTTCCCATGTGGCCACTGTGGCACCTGTAAATATGTGGATCGGTCGCAAACTTTCAGAGACTCTGGAGGTGAGCATGAATATAAAATCAATTCGTTCATCAACTGTGCCACAACCAGGGTTCTGTATATCCTTGAATGTCCATGCAGGAAATTATACGTCGGTAAGACCAAACGTCAGTTGCGAGTAAGATTTAATATGCATTTAAAGAGCATTAAATTTAATGGAGATATCCCGATAGCCATCCATTTTGCAGAATACCTATGGGGAAGTACACAAGGATTAAAGGTTAAGGGTTTCTACTCCCTTAAGTTAAGTGATCGCAGAGGAGATTTTGATACAATACTCCTCCGTAAGGAAAAATCATGGATATTCAGGCTCAACACGCTTCAGCCGGCTGGCTTGAATAACGAGTTGAGCCTGAAGATTTTCCTTGATATCCATAGTCGGCTTACAGACAGCAAGGAATATCTGGCCACAAGACATCCTGTATGAACAATTTTTCAAACGCAGTGATCATTCATTATTCCCTTTTTTTGTGAGAGGGGTGTTGGGATTGGGGGGCTCAGGGGGGTTATTTGAGCTTAGTGGTTTTATTTGATTTTTATGTCTTTGTGTGTTTCAGGTACCACTGTTTTTTGATACTTTGAGAGCGTGATTCACCGGAGGGGTGGCGCTAAGTTGCACCTGCCTCCGGTGTACCTAACGCCATTTTTACTTTTGTTAAATCAATAGTCTTTATATTTGTGAAATTAGACTGTAGTTGATCCCCCTTTTTCTACCTTTCTGGAGACATCCCTTTGTCCCTATTTTTTAGTTCCTGAATTACCAAGTTGATCGATCGCTAAACTTAGGTACAACAGTGGCCCAGCAGGAGGGATTCCCGCATCAACCCATGTTTGCAGGAAAGAAGTTCGGTCCCTGTATGGCCTGCCTTAAAACAAATTTGCTGTAAAACGTACAATACCTTATTATCATCAGACAAAATTCTTCACAGTTCAAAGCATTACCTAAAAACATCAATTATCAGTGACCCACAGTGGATGGTGCACATAGAGAATGCACCTAAAAAATGCAAGAAGTGAGAAGGAGGTAAGGAGAGGGAAGGGAAAGGGGAATGGGCACCAACCTATATATGGGTTGGTGGGAGAAATACCATGATTTTGAAGATGTAGGTACATTGATGATCTAAAAATCATGAAAAGGATTCTGGAAATTCAGGTATATTGACAATCTGATATTTATTATGGAGATGAATCTTAACTGGTGAAACTTGTGGAATACCTTAATGAATATCCTTAACACTTTAAGTCTAAATGGTTAATCCCAACTTCATGGTCCTCTAAAGTGAATTTAAAGTGGACCTAAAGCCTTAAAGTGGATGTAAACTCAAAAAAAATATATATTTTTTATATCATACTGTAGAGTATAAAATTACCTATCATTTGAGCCCAGTCTTGCCACACAGAGTTAATCCATCTCTGAGCAATCCTCTTTTATTGTTCAGTGAGATAATTCTTGACAAACTGAGAAAAACTTTGTCAAATACTCCCCCTTGCTGTGAGTGACAGGTGATTTACATCTCGTGCTTCAGCCTAAGACACATGCAGTATTTTTTAATTCCCTCCCCCACTCCTTTTTTCAGCAGCTCTGCAAGGATTGGCTGTTCCACACCTCAGCATGATTTGGCATGCTGAAGTCATGTGGTTACTTTCCTGTCTTTTCACTGGATGTTAGAGATCATAGCAGAAGTTCAGTGTTAGAAATACACAGGAGAGTGTAGAGGTGGGCGGGGAGTCTACTGACATCATGACTCCACCGAGCTCCAGACAACAGTCCCACCCACAGAATATGCAGTTTTTCGGGTCTAATAACAGACAGAGGGGAGACATTTGACAGGTAAAGATACATGCAGGAGGCATGTATATCCTTATAGATAACCCCTATGGCAGTAGTTTAGAAAGGATGACATTGGGTTTACATCCACTTTAAGGTTTTTCACCTCAATGCATCCTATGCAATAGGGTGAAAAACCTTCTGTGCTGCAAAATCCCCCCTGATACTTACCTGAGCCCGATCCGATCCAGCGATGTGCACGAGAGCAGCAGCTCTTGCCGCTGTCTCCCCTACTCCCTGGGCAGATTGATAGCAACGGGAACCATCGGCTACTTCTGCTGTCAATCGAATGCTGTGCAGAGCAAGCAGGAGGCAGAGCCGAGCCACCCGTTCTTTGTCAATAGACGCAGACAGGGCAGCTCGGGAGTGGACACGCATGGGTGCCACCATGGAAAGCAGCTTTCCATGGGGGTACTTGTCAAAGAGGAGGAGCCTGGAGTGCCAGAGGGGGACACCAGAAGAAGAGTATCGGGGCTGCTCCATTGCACAGAGCAGGTAAGTATACCATGTTTGTTATTTTAATTTTTACAAAAATGAAGCGTTAATGTCACTTTAATCTAAGAAGGTGTGAAACTGGAGAAGCAACCATAAGAACATGCAGAAACCTTTTTCAAAAATTTATTTTTGTATAGTACCTGTGTAAAGGTTTTTCTTTTTTTTTTTTTTTTTTTTTTGGATCTTCACATCACTAGATAGTCAACTGCCTAAAGCACTTATTTTTGAGTGGTACATGCTACATAATTTTAAGGATCCGATAGAGAATCAGAAGCTTAAATTGAATGTATTATCATTCCACAATACAAGATCATACAATGAAGTACAGCTGTAGCTCCCCCCCAGTGCTACATCTAAAAAAAAAAACAAAAACAGAAAAACAGAAAGCACACATAAAAACTTGTTACTAAAATGTGATTATATAATTAAATTTTATCTCCCTTAAACATTGCTATGTCATCACAATAACACATTAAACCTCTCTCACTACACATCCATCCTACCTTATACTATTAAAAGTAAAGCGGTAGTAAACTTTCTCATTAAAAGGAAAAAAAAACATGGGCCCCTGGTAGTTTAAGCGCTGCATACTAGAATATTATGGCTCGTGGTTTAAGCGCTGCATACTAGTATATTATGGCATACTTACTTTAAAACAAAGCCCTCCAGTGGTGTGCTGTCACCGCTGAAAATGCTTCTATTTTCACCTGGTCTTCCTTTGGGGTTCACAGGCTCTGGACCTTTGAATGGCTGAGCAACAATGACATCACTCCTGCGCATGCGCACGGGAGTCACAGACGTGGCGCAGAGCTCTGAAGAGAAGGCATGAGTATCACTATTAGGGACAAAGTCAGCGGCACCATAATAAGGCATAACATAAATTGTATGTCCAATCATTTACCGGTACTTTAAAGCCTTTAAAGCTACTTTCTAAGTTTGAAGACTAAAAAATTGAACACTTTTTTCTTGTCAAATTTCTTTATTGATTTTGAAAATATAAACATTGGTACAATTAACAAAATATTGATTACATTAAATGGTAGCATTAGTTGAATTTACATATCAGCTCTTAGTATTTCTTGAAGTTACAAGCAATGAAAGACTTAAATAGGCTATATTTACTAAGGTGTTACAATCAATTTTAACAATTATATAATCAAGAGCAACAAAAAAATGAAAAAGTTGTTAAACTTTTAACTTTGAGTAATATGTAATAAAGAAATAATATTAATTACTACGAGATTCAGTTATTTATAATAGGACTTTAGAGCTTACTATCTATTATTGTATTATAATTGAACATTATAAAAGTAAACGTTTCGCTACCATTTCGTTATGTAAAAATAAATAGGAGAAGACAGGATATAATAAGGAGAAAAGAATTAAAGGAAAGTAAAGATAAGAAGAGAAAAAAAAAAAGTCTGCATTAGTAGAGGTTTCTGGGAATTTCTTAGTAACAATATGTACATAGTATCTTTTTATCAGCTATTCAAAACAAAGTTATATAGTTACCAAGGTCTTAGTAAAGAAATGTCAAAATTAGGAGAAAGAAAGTGGGTCACCCAAGGACTCCAAATTTTCTCAAATTTAGGTATGTTATCGTTGGATATGGCATCTGTTTTCGAGAGGATCATGGCCTGATGTATTCTATTCGTAGTTTCAGAAAGCATTAATGATGAGGACTTCCACGCTTTGGCGATGGTCTGCTTTGCAGCTGTGGTAATTTGTAGAAGGAGTTTAAATTGTGTATAGGAGATTTGGGTAGGCTTTAAATTTAGAAGCGCAATTGTTGGATCTGGGATGAGTACTTTATAGTTCGCCTCTAAGGCTACTACATTATGAGAAGATATTTTGGTATTGGCCCAGACTTTATCCCATTTGAATGAGTCCATGTGAAAACCAAGATCATTCTCCCATTTTTCCACATAGGAGGGTGTTTTTGTATCAGGCAAAGCATTCAGGTGACTATACAACATTGACACAAGCCCCTTTGAGTGAGGGGGCATTTTTACAAATACGTTCAAACTGCGTTATGTCACATAGATTATCTCTACCTTGTATAAATGGCATACAAAAATTTTGATCTGTAGATAACAAGAGTTCTGAATCTGGAAATTGATGGGTTTAACATATTTCAGAAAATGTTTTAAGTGAAGTGATCGTTATAAGGTCATAGAGTTGTGTTAAATCAGCAGAAATCAATTTTTTTAAAGTTTTAGGAGATGTATGAGCCGGGTAGAAAAGTGGATTTCTAATAAATGATACAAGAGGTATATGCGGAGATTGTAGTCTTTTGATTACTTTGAATCTATCCCATATAGCAATTGTATGTTTAGTACCGTAATCCTATTTTTTATTATTTTATGGTCAGAAGAGGTAGACCATATTAGATTTGGTATGAAGATCGGATCACAGTCGATTGATTCAATCGCTACCCAGAGGGGGATCTCGTGTTTCGTGTGATATTTAAGAATATGTGCTATTTGTGCTGCATGGAAATAATCAGTAAAATTAGGGAAACCTAATCCTCCTTTAAGTTTAGAAAGATAAATAGTGTGGGTAGGTAAGCGAGATTTTAAGGAGCTCCATATGAATGCTTGTGTCTTACGCTGTAGGTTCCTAAGGAATTATGCCAGGATAGGAATGGGTAATACACGAAAGAGATATAATATTTTAGGTAATACAGTAATTTTTATTACATTTATTTTACCAATCCATGATATTGGCAAAGAGGACCATTGTTTAAGAAAATTAGTGATTTTTTGTAGTAGTGGAGGACAGTTAGCAGAGAAGATATCAGATAGATTGGGGATAAGAGTAATACCTAGATATGTGAGGTGAGACGTTGACCATGTAAAAGGGAGAGATGTTTGAGCTTGATGTAGTGTTTGCGGGGGTAAAGAGACATTTAAAGCTGTTGATTTTTGTGAGTTTATAATTACTCCAGAAATTTGAGCAAAGTGATCTAGTTTGCTTATAAGATTGGGAGCAGAAATATGAGGGGGAGACATAAAAATTAATATATCGTCAGCAAATAGACATAATTTATGTTGATGACCTGCTAAATCTATGCCCTTGATTGAGGGGTCTGTACGGATAGCCTGGGCAAGAGGTTCAATGAGTAAGGCAAATAAAAGTGGGGAGAGAGGACAACCCTGACGTGTTCCTCTATTTATGTCAAACATGTCTGATTTGTATCCTGCATATTTAACATATGCCTTGGATTATTATAAAGTAAAGTGACCCAGCTTAGAAAATGAGGGCCAAAGCCCCATTTTTGTAGAGTGACATCTAAGTAGGGCCACGTCACTGTATCAAATGCTTTTTTGATATCTAATGACGGGAGACACAGAGGTATTCGCCTTGTTTTAGCTGCTTGAATCAATAATGATGCTCTACGGACATTATCTGCTGCTTGTCGTAAAGGGATGAAACCTACTTGATCTTTGCTTATTAATGAACCAATTATATTATTAAGACAAGATGCCATTACTTTTGCTAGTAGTTTTATATCTAGATTTAATAAGGATATAGGTCTAAAGTTAGTACAAGATGAGTCATCAGACTGAGGTTTAGAGATCATTGAAATTATTGCTGTTAAAGTTTCCGGTCGGAAGGATTGTTTGTTAAGTAGGGAGTTAAATGCTTTTGTCAGGATGGGAGTAAGAATATGGGGAATTTTTTTATAGTAGAGGGCTGAGAATCTGTCAGGGTCTGGTCGTTTATTTAACTTAAGGAATTTAATTGCTATTTCAATTTCTATAGGTTCAATAGGACTTTCAAGGTTATCGTATTGAACTTGAGAAATGGTTGGAAGTTTAACTTGTGAAAAAAATGATTCTGCTGAGGACTGGTCGAAGGATCCTTCTTTTTTTGTATAAAGAAGTAAGATGTTTATGAAAGATGTGTAATATCTTTACTGGGTTACTAGTGTATTTATCATGGGGTATTTTTAGGTGAATTGGCTTAAAGAGGTTACTTAATTTTTGAAGCGCACGTGCAAGAAGGGTGCCAGGTTTATTAGCTTTAAAGTAGAATTTATGTTTAGATTTACGTATTGTTTTGTCCCCCGATTCTGATAGGAATAGGTCAAGATTTAAACTTGCCTTATCAAGTTGTGCTTTTGACACTGGAGTAGGGTTTGATTGGAAATTTGTGTTGCAGTCATTAAATTCTTCTTCTAGTTTTTGTTGTAGTTGTCGTTTTTCTTTTTTAAGGTATGTCGCTTGTCGTAAACAGACCCCTCTAAGAACAGGTTTATGGGCTTCCCACAATGTCAGTGGAGATATATCAGGAGTATCATTGTTTCCCATATATTCTTTTATTGCTGATTCTAAGTCAAATGAATGTGATGGGTGTGTGAGAATTGAATCGTTTATGTGCCATGTGGGGTCTTGAGCTTTTGGGATTAAAGAAGTAAAGGTTGAAATTATTGCACAATGATCTGTCCAAGTATAAGTTTTAATATAAGAGTTGAGCAATTCTGGTGACATACTTATAGATATTAGGATATGGTCAATATGGGAAAAAGATTTATGTGGGTGGGAGTAAAAAGAGAATTGACGTTTTGAAGAATCTATTTCATGCCAGGAATCTAGCAGTGAATGTTGTTAAAGAAGTCTTTGAAACATACGAGACTGAGAGCGAGAGAGAGAGATTGGATACTTGATTTGAATCACCACATATCAAAAGTGTGCCCATTTCATGCAAATCTATTACTTGTAGCAAGTGAAAAAGGAATGATGTTGGTCTTTTATTAGGTGCATAATAGGAAACAATTGTGAGTGGGATATCACATAGGTGTCCCAAAAGTATGAGATAGCAGCCTTCTGGATCTTTGATCTCTGTTATGAGGGAAAAAGGTGTAGTTGGGTGAAATGCTATTAGTACTCCTCTGCGTTTTGATTTAGCTGAAGCAGTATAAACTTGGGGGTAGCATGTCCCAAAATATTTAGGGGTTGAAGTTTCAGTAAAATGCGTCTCTTGGAGGCACACTATATGGGCTTTTGAGGAGGATAAAGATCTGAATACTTTAGTTAGCTTATGAGGAATGTTTAGACCTTGGAAATTTAAGGTTAGGACATTTAAAGGAGCCATATATAATTTTTACATAAGATATATCGATATATTTCTGTTATCAGGTGCGGAATCAAAGAAACCCCAGGGAAAGATTGGATAAAAGAAAAAAGGAGAAGTAGATTATGAGAGAAGAAAGAAATAATAAGAGTCATATATTTAAAATAAGTTATAATTACTAATATATGTATAAAAATAAAACGATGGCATACTGAGCACTCAAATCTGCTAGCTCAGAGGCACAAAGTCTATCCGAGGAGGGCCCTCACACTGTAACCCAAGTGGAGGAGAGTCCTAGGACAGAAAAATGGGGGCAGCAGTGACCAATTCTTGGGTCCCCCGCGGCCAAATTTTATGAAAAAATTTAAAAATTCAATTTAGACATCTGATTTTGTCTATATTCCTTAAAAAATAAGCAAACATAAGAGTCAGATTAAATAGTATTCCTTTTAACAAATCCTTAATTATATATGAATATTTGAATGTAAAGTTATATACTTTAACTTATAACATATTAAGAACTTGAAAAATTTAAAATTAAAGATAAGGTAGGTGAACCGTTAAGTTGAATGAGCTTCAGAGAGAAACGCAAAATGCGTTTAGTCCATTGTGTCTGGTGGGTCTAGGTCTGGGGAATTGAATCGACCCCATTTTGATGCACTTTGTCTGCTTCTGTCAGTTCCAGGCTTAGATGCACTTTGTGGAGAATTAGATGTACGTCGACGAGGGCTAGCAGAGGGCCCATTGATTAGATTAAGGTTTTGCAAAGTGTTCTGTAATTGTTCGAAGGATCTGCTTGAATATTTGGTGCCTTGAAATGTAAAACGAATAGAAAAATGGGAATCCCCATTGATAAGGGATATGGTGGTGTTGGAGATTTTGGAGCAAAGGTTTCATCGCGCGCCGTTTAGCAACTGTTATTGGTGATAGGTCAGCAAAAATCTGGTATGAATGACCTTGAAAAGTAAGAGATTCTTTGTTCCTGGCAGCTGTCATAAGTTGCTCTTTTGTGCGAAAAAAGTGGAACTTTACAATTATGTCACGAGGGGGACCTTCAGCTTTGCGTGGCGCCAAAACTCTATGGATTCTGTCCATTTCCAGTCTTTCAATTGGGATTGATGGTGTTAATTCCTGAAAAAGACTAGTCATAGTCGATTGAAGGTCAATGATTGACTCAGGCATACCTCGTATGCGGAGGTTTGAACGTCGTGCCCTATTCTCAAAATCTTCTAAACGCGCTTGCAGCGTTAAGTTTTCATCTTTAACCACTTCCCTACCCGGCCATAGTAATATGATGTCCACAGATGGGATCTCCCATCCTGGGTGGACGTCATATGATGACCTGGGATTCCCGGCCGTCTAGGGGGCGCGCGCGCCCGGTGCGTGTGCCCGGTGGCCGCGATGTCCGCCGGGCACCCACGTTTGTCCGTTAACCGGGCCGGACCGTGGATCTGTGTGTGCAAACACAGAGATCCACGTCCTGTCAGTTGTGAGGAGAGCGATCTGTGTTCCCAGTACAGCGGAACACTGATCGGTCTCCTCCCCTTGTACGTCCCCGCCCCCTACAGTTAGAAACACTCCCTTAGGAAACATATTTAACCCCTTGTGTCCCCCTTTTGGTTAACCCCTTCACTGCCTGTCACATTTACACAGTAATCAATGCAATTTTATAGCATTGATCGCTGTATAAATGTGAATGGTCCCAAAAATGTGTCAAAAGTGTCCGATGTGTCCGCCATAATGTCGCAGTCACGAAAAAAAATCGCGATCGCCGCTATTACTAGTAAAAAAAATAAATAAATAATTTTTTTTTAAAAATGCCATAAATCTATCCCGTATTTTGTAGACGCTATAACTTTTGCGCAAACCAATCAATATACGCTTATTGCAAATTTTTTTACCAAAAATATGTAGAAGAATACGTATTGGCTGAAACTGAGGAAAAAATTTATTTTTTTTTTTTTTAAATTGGGATATTTATTATAGCAAAAAGTAAAAAATATTGTGTTTTTTTTTTCAAAATTGTCGCTCTTCTTTTGTTTATAGCGCAAAAAATAAAAACCGCAGAGGTGATCAAATACCACCAAAAGAAAGCTCTATTTGTGGGGAAAAAAAGGACGTCAATTTTTTTTGAGTACAACGTTGCACGACCGCGCAATTGTCGTTTAAAGTGTGACAGCGCTGGAAACTAAAAATTGGCCTGGGAAGGAAGGGGGTGAAAATGCCGGTTAAGAGACTCCAATTCATTGTCATGTGATAGTACATTAGTTTCAATGTCATCCATTCTGTTTTCCATTTCAGCTGTGCGTTGGCCTATATCACATATTTCTTTTGTCAGTTTCTCTGTAATTTAGTCAGAGGTCTGCTTTAAAGCTTTCTGTAGCATTTTTTCTATTTGTTTTAATATATTTGGGTGTATTGTATCTGCTTGTTGTGGCTGGGAGCTGGCACTGTATTCACCGTCTGTGTCATACAGTTCCTGAGGTAAATGCAGCTGTTTCTTGTCAGCGCATGCCTTAGCTGTGTGAGGAGAATTTGACTGAGCCATATTACAGGAGCCTCTGAGCGGTTTTTCCTTGTGGCTTTTCACTTTTGTTTTGCCTCGGGCAGCTCCCAAAACCATTCTATTTGGTTCACAGGGTACTAAGGAGGATATTAGTATGCTTTTTGTTTAGTTACCCTGCCATTCAGACGTCTGTGGTAGCTGCCAAGTCCCGGGAATAACAGAGCCTCAGCGGGACATGTCCATTACTGTCTGCTCTGCCCATGCACCCCTTGAACACTTTTTAAGCCTTTGTCAGTAGCCTGGGTTTTTGGAAGAAGAGAGAAAAAATAGGCATGGAATCTAAACTTTGTATCTTCTTTTGCTTACTAAAGATAGAAAAAATACGACAGCACAGTTATTAGGCCTGTATGGAGAGACTACAATTTCTGTGGGACTGAACATGTTGCATCTAGAAACCAAAAAAAAATGTATTTTTTAGACAACGAAAACTAAAAAATAATGCACTTTTTTCGCAGGTCACTATTTCTGATGACATATTGCATCTGTATTTAAACACTGAGTTTCTTTTTTGGCCACATTGGAAATAGCATACAGTTTAGCACCACAGCTTGTGTGGAGAGGCTGCAATTTGTGAAAGATGAAGAAGGCATTGGTGGTGGAAATATCATACAGATTTGCACTATAGCTAGCAAGCCCAAAACAGTGCATTTGTTTTGGACACTGAAAATGACAAGTCGCCTCCCGTTCTGTACAATGGAACCGTTCTAATTGGAGCGACGCAAGTCGCTCCGACTTAGAAGAAAGGTTCCTGTACTACTTTGGGGGCGACTTGCATACACTTCTATACAGAAGTCGTCTTGCAAGTCGCCCCGGCAATCGTGTGCAGGTCGCCTCGGTGAGGCGACCTGCAAGTCGTGCCGCCTCTGGTGTGAACCGAGGCTTATTGTCAAGGCTGTAATCTATGAGGTAGAGAGTAATCAGGTGATCAGATAATTCGCTCTTAAAGATTCCTTTTTTGATCAAGAAGGACAAATTTTACAGATTTGATGCACGCCTTTTTAAACCTTTTCAGGCTGTTTATTATTTGTGGGTGAAAGAGAAAGCAAGCATATTGCAATTATTTTATTTTCTATGCCAAAAATTTAAATTAAAGTCTTTGCTAGCACAGCTTTAATACCCTTTTTTGGAGAGGCCACTATTTCCAGGAAACAGAGGGCAGATTTAATTAGACTATATACTTGGGGAAATATGATATAAATATTGTACAGAATTCAAGTAAAGAATCTTTTTATTATCAGGCCATTCCTATAAACCCTTCATTGCTACAGCCTCCCATGGATTGAACAAAATGATTTCCTATAAACCCTTCTTGTAGTAGTCTTTTTTTTTTTCTCCCCCCCTCCTTCTTCCCTCCCCTTCCCCCACTCCTTGGTTCTCCTCCTTATCATACCTCCCCCTTCCGTCTTCCCTTGTAATAATTTCTCACCCCTACCAGTTGCTGTTATCTTAATTATTCAACTACTTTAATATTAAGTGTGTTTGGCTTTTTGTCCTGATTTGATAGATGCCTTATCGTCCTATGTATGTTTCTCCAACCATTGCCAATTGCACAATGTATTATGAATTGTTTGTCTATATATTTTATTCATCATGCTATACCCGATGTATGTATATTTTTTTTTTGTCACCGTGTAAATAAAAGAATTCTTCTGATCTGTTTACAGTGTTGCTCCCCCGGCTGGCTGGGTTTGTTGTCTATATGTGAACCCGGATGTTTTTTTTGCCCCATCGGCGGACTTGTGATTCCTCTTGCTAGGATACACTCTTGTTGAGCTTATCCTTTTCTTGCTCCGCACAAGCTCTGGGCTCTCCGCTCACTGGCTCGGACGGCACGCACTTGCGCAGTTGCGTCTAATGGACACACATGCGCAGTGTGGGGAATCTGACCCAGTGACGTCAGACACCGCCTAGTGCGGTGTGCTGGGCGTTTCCAGGTTTGGGAGCTCATTTAACGGGCCATCGGCCCATGGATGAGCACGGCGGACCTTGCTCCTTGGGGACGCGCGCTAATACTCCTGTGGACAGGTAGGAATTCTGGCATCACCATGGGGATGATGGGGGGCATATACATCTTTACCGTCTATCGGCCACGTTCAGCCTTTTTCCTTACACATTGGTATATCTATATGATCCAATCTGGCCATATACCCATTTAATTATTATTGATTCAATTTGCAGATTCTCTGCTTAACATTGGCCTGTGCCTGGAGCAATCTCCAGGGTATGTGCACCAGGACCCTACCAGAAGTTTACCCCAAGCCACAAGAGTGCTTTCAAATTTGGGTATATGTTTGAGCCAATTTTCTTTGGCCCTCTTTCTCCCTGCCCCTGTTAAGTACCAGGATTGTGCCTCCATGTCCCCTGGAGCTTTGAACATTGGTCTATATACGACATTGCTGGTTTTCAGGTGAGCCATTTTGCTCCCCAAGTCTGATTAAATATTAATTTGCTTTTCATTCAATCTTCTTCCCTTGTCCTTCTTCTTCCCCTCCCCTTCCCCTTCCCCTCCCTCCTTTTCCTTTTCCCCCTCCATTCCCTCTTCCCCTTCCTTCTCCCTTTTCCCCCCTTCCCCCCCTCCTTTCTCACTCCACCGCTACCCCCCTTCCCCTTTCTGTTGTCCTCTTTTTCATTTGTGCTCCTCAACTCCGGTCCTCGTCCCTTAATCCCTTTCCTTCTTTTGCCCCTTCCGGCTTTTTTACCCCCTTTTTCCTTAACCCCCCTACCCTTCTTTCCCCCTCCTACTCTTTTCTTTGCTCCCTGTTGTCCCCTTCCCTCCATCACCCACATCCCTTTTTTTCTTCCCCCTTCCCCCCTTCCTGTATCTTTTTTCTCCCCCCCCCTTTTCTTTCTTGCCTCCCCCTCCTCCCTTTTTTTCCCCCTTCTCCTCCCCTTCCCCCCTCCCTCCCCCCTTTCCTTCCTTTTTCTGCTTTCCCCTTCCTTTATTTGGCCTGTATTGATTGGAAAGTGAGCCATTTGATATTCGTGTGGCGCGTCACGGCCCATAATTCACTGCGGCATTGCACTGCATTGCTTGCTGATGATTGGCCAAGCATGCACTATGACCCGCATGCTTGGCCAATCACAGCGCCGCCTTAACAGAGAGCCATAATTGGCCAAAGCCAAGGAGGCTTTGGCCAATTATGGCTCAGGGGATTTAGTACACGCCCCACACTATATAAGGCCGCCTGCACGGCGGCCCTGTGCAGTGTGTTCCGGTGTGCTTAGAGAGAGAGAGAGACAGTGTCATTTCATTTGAGTTAGCTAGATTAGGCAGGACAGTCAGTCAGTTAGCTGCACTTAAAATGTATTGTGTATATATATGCATCCCAGGTGTTGCATATATATATATACACTGTATTCAGTTTAGCTAGATCCGTTCCTGTTATCTTCTAGACTATTTACATTTAGTGCAGTGCGTCCTGCTCACAGTGTTCAGCTAGATCCGTTCCTGTTATATTCCTACTGACAGGCAGGCTTGTCTTGTTACAGTATTTTGAAGAAAATTACTGGTGTTCTTTTGATCCTATTAGTACCACAGTCAGGCAGCTAGACTATTTACATTTAGTGCAGTGCGTCCTGCTCACAGTGTTCAGCTAGATCCGTTCCTGTTATCTTCTTACTGACAGGCAGGCTTGTCTTGTTACAGTATTTTAAAGAAAATTACTGGTGTTCTTTTGATCCTATTAGTACCACAGTCAGGCAGCTAGACTATTTACAGTTAGTGCAGTGCGTCCTGCCCACAGTGTTCTGCTAAACCTACAAGTAAGTGGGGTGCGTCCTGCTCACAGTGTTCAGCTAAACCTACAAGTTAGTGGGGTGCGTCCACCTCACAGTGTTCAGCTAAACCTACAAGCTAGTGGGGTGCGTCCTGCTCACAGTGTTCAGCTAGATCCGTTTCTGTTATCTTCTTACTAACAGGCAGGCTTGTCTTGTTACAGTAAATACAGCTACCTGAAGAAAATTGCTGGTGTTCTTTTGATCCTATTAGTACCACAGTCAGGCAGCTAGACTATTTACAGTTAGTGCAGTGCGTCCTGCTCACAGTGTTCTGCTAAACCTACAAGTTAGTGGGGTGCGTCCTGCTCACAGTGTTCAGCTAAACCTACAAGTTAGTGGGGTGCGTCCACCTCACAGTGTTCAGCTAAACCTACAAGCTAGTGGGGTGCGTCCTGCTCACAGTGTTCAGCTAGATCCGTTTCTGTTATCTTCTTACTGACAGGCAGGCTTGTCTTGTTACAGTAAATACAGCTACCTGAAGAAAATTGCTGGTGTTCTTTTGATCCTATTAGTACCACAGTCAGGCAGCTAGACTATTTACAGTTAGTACAGTGCGTCCTGCTCACAGTGTTCTGCTAAACCTACAAGTTAGTGGGGTGCGTCCTGCTCACAGTGTTCAGCTAGATCCGTTTCTGTTATCTTCTTACTAACAGGCAGGCTTGTCTTGTTACAGTAAATACAGCTACCTGAAGAAAATTGCTGGTGTTCTTTTGATCCTATTAGTACCACAGTCAGGCAGCTAGACTATTTACAGTTAGTGCAGTGCGTCCTGCTCACAGTGTTCTGCTAAACCTACAAGTTAGTGGGGTGCGTCCTGCTCACAGTGTTCAGCTAAACCTACAAGTTAGTGGGGTGCGTCCACCTCACAGTGTTCAGCTAAACCTACAAGCTAGTGGGGTGCGTCCTGCTCACAGTGTTCAGCTAGATCCGTTTCTGTTATCTTCTTACTGACAGGCAGGCTTGTCTTGTTACAGTAAATACAGCTACCTGAAGAAAATTGCTGGTGTTCTTTTGATCCTATTAGTACCACAGTCAGGCAGCTAGACTATTTACAGTTAGTACAGTGCGTCCTGCTCACAGTGTTCTGCTAAACCTACAAGTTAGTGGGGTGCGTCCTGCTCACAGTGTTCAGCTAAACCTACAAGTTAGTGGGGTGCATCCACCTCACAGTGTTCAGCTAAACCTACAAGCTAGTGGGGTGCGTCCTGCTCACAGTGTTCAGCTAGATCCGTTCCTGTTATCTTCTTACTGACAGGCAGGCTTGTCTTGTTACAGTAAATACAGCTACCTGAAGAAAATTGCTGGTGTTCTTTTGATCCTATTAGTACCACAGTCAGGCAGCTAGACTATTTACAGTTAGTGCAGTGCGTCCTGCTCACAGTGTTCTGCTAAACCTACAAGTTAGTGGGGTGCGTCCTGCTCACAGTGTTCAGCTAAACCTACAAGTTAGTGGGGTGCGTCCACCTCACAGTGTTCATCTAAACCTACAAGCTAGTGGGGTGCGTCCTGCTCACAGTGTTCAGCTAGATCCGTTCCTGTTATCTTCTTACTGACAGGCAGGCTTGTCTTGTTACAGTATTTTAAAGAAAATTGCTGGTGTTCTTTTGATCCTATTAGTACCACAGTCAGGCAGCTAGACTATTTACAGTTAGTGCAGTGCATCCTGCTCACAGTGTTCTGCTAAACCTACAAGTTAGTGGGGTGCGCCCTGCTCACAGTGTTCAGCTAAACCTACAAGTTAGTGGGGTGCGTCCACCTCACAGTGTTCAGCTAAAGCTACCTGTAGAAGGTTGGTGGTGTTCTCATACTACAGGCAGGCAGTTGATTTTGCTAGCTGCAGTATCAGTACATATATATATATATATATATATATATATATCCCAGCTTAGTGCAGCTACAGGCCATTAGTATGTCTGGAAGGCCAAGAAGGAGAGGCAGACAGTCACAAGCCAATAAGAGAGGGCAAGCAGGCTCTGTGTCTAGTGCTGGTCGTGGAGACGGTGCATCCTCATCAGCACGTGGCCATGGGACACGCTTGGCCTTTTTTTCGGCAGCTGGCCATGTTGACCCGCAACATGCGGAAGACTTGGTCGAGTGGATGACCAAGCCGTCCTCATCCTCCTCATCCTCTCTCACCCATGCCCAGGGTACTTTGTCTGGCAAAGCAGCGGCCTCTTCCCTTGGCTCAATGTCATCAGTGACTCCTTCCCTAGCCCCACCATGTCCTCCTGAGGAGTCCCTCCAACTGTTTGACCACAGTGTTGGGTACATGCTCCAGGAGGATGCCCAGCGTTTGGAAGGCTCTGATGATGATACTGAGCTCGATGAAGGCAGTAACATGAGCACGGACAGAGGGGGTGCCCAAGAAGGACAGCAATCTGGCAGTCATGCTCCCCCTGCTGCAGCATACTGCCAGGTTTGCTCCAGTGATGAGGAGGGAGGGGATGATGAGGTCACTGACTCAACGTGGGTGCCTGATAGGAGAGAGGAGGAGGAGGAGGAGGAGGCGGCACATCACCAACGAGGCAGGATGCCCTCCAGGGGCCAGCCTAAGGGCAGCACATTGACTGCATCACACCCCAAAGCTCCACATGTGCAGGGCGCTGCAGTCTCTGCGCGTTATTCAAAAAGTTCTTTGGTGTGGGCCTTTTTTGAGACGAGTGCATCAGATCGCACCGCTGCTATTTGCAACATATGTCTCAAGCGTATCTCGCGTGGCCAAAACATCTCCCGCTTGGGTACCACATGCTTGACCAGACATATGTTGACCTGCCATGCAGTTCGTTGACAAGCGTATCTAAAAGACCCACACCAAAGAACAAAGAGGACCTCTGCTTGCTCCTCATCAGCTGAGATTTCCAACCCCACTAGACCTTCAGTCTTCTCTGAGACCTGCACTGAGAGGAATGAAGGTGTAGAATTAGGTGTGTCACAGCCACGTACTTGTGGGCAATCTGATTTTGGTACACCAACGTCAGATTGTACCAGGCAAATTTCCCTGCCCCAGCTGCTGCACCGCCGAAAGAAGTTTGCTCCCAGCCATCCACATGCCCAACGGTTGAATGCTAGCTTGGCAAAATTGCTAGCACTTCAACTGCTGCCTTTTCAGTTGGTAGACTCTGCCCCCTTCCATGAGTTTGTGGAATGTGCGGTTCCTCAGTGGCAGGTACCCAAACGCCACTTTTTCTCACGGAAGGCAATTCCGGCTCTCTACCAGCATGTGGAAGGCAATGTCCATGCCTCGCTGGACAGGGCGGTCAGCGGTAAGGTGCATATTACCGCTGACTCATGGTCCAGCAGGCATGGACAGGGACGTTACCTAAGTTTCACGGCGCATTGGGTGACTCTGCTGGCAGCTGGGAAGGATGCAGGACAAGGTGCAGTAGTGTTGGAGGTTGTTCCGCCACCACGCCTCCAAAATGCTAATGATTGTGACACACCTCTCTCCTCCACCCCCTCCTCTTCTTCTTCCTCCATGGCCTCTTCCTCGGAACCAGCGGTGCTCCGTAGTCATTCAAGGGGCTACGCAAGTACGCAGGCCAAAAGATGCCATGCGGTGCTTGAGCTGGTGTGCTTGGGGGACAGGAGCCACACTGGGGCAGAGGTTCTGTCAGCTCTGCAGGGGCAGGTTCAGAGGTGGTTGACGCCACGCCAACTTAAGGCAGGAATGGTGGTTTGCGACAATGGCACCAACCTCCTCTCTGCCCTCCGACAGGGACAAATGACCCATGTGCCCTGTTTGGCTCACGTCCTTAACTTGGTGGTGCAGCGGTTCTTGGGCAGGTACCCGGGCTTACAGGATGTCCTGAGGCAGGCCAGGAAAGTCTGTGTGCATTTCCGCCGGTCTTATAATGCCAGTGCTCGGCTGACGGACCTCCAAAAGGAGTTTAACCTGCCCAAGAACCGCCTAATCTGTGACATGCCCACCAGGTGGAACTCAACGTTGGCCATGCTGCAGCGGCTGCACACGCAGCAGAGGGCCATCAATGAGTACCTGTGCGACTATGGCACCAGGACAGGGTCAGGGGAGCTTGGTTTTTTTTCCCCACGCCAGTGGGCCATGATCAGGGATGCATGCACTGTCCTGTCACCATTTGAGGAGGCCACGAGGATGGTGAGCAGTGACAGTGCATGCATCAGTGACACTGTCCCCCTTGTCTACCTGTTGGAGCACACGCTGCGTGGAATAATGGACAGGGCACTTGAGGCAGAACAGAGGCAGGAAGAGGAGGACTTCCTTAGCTCTCAAGGCCCCCTTTATCCAGACAGTGTTCCTGCGTGCCCGCCGATCACACAGGAAGAGGACGAGGAGGAAGAGGAGGAGGAGGAGGAGGAAGATTGTGTCAGTATGGAGGTGGAGCCTGGCACTCAGCATCAGCAGCAGTCTTTAAGGGATCAGTCCCAAGAAACACATGGACTTGTACGTGGCTGGGAGGAGGTGGCTGCGGACCATGTCGTCCTTAGTGACCCAGAGGACTCCGGACCGAATGCCTCAGCAAACCTACGCTGCATGGCCTCCCTGATCCTGCAAAGCCTGCGTAAGGATCCTCGTATTTGTGGTATCAAGGAGAAGGACCAATACTGGCTGGCAACCCTCCTTGATCCACGTTACAAGGGTAAGGTTGCGGACCTTATCTTGCCATCGCAGAGGGAGCAGAGGATGAAACATCTTCGGGAGGCCTTGCAGAAAGGTCTGTGCAACGCGTTCCCAGAGACTGGGAGGTTACAAACTCCTGTTTCTGGACAACGTGTTGCTGAGGCTTCGGTCAGTCAAAGAAGGAGCGGTGGAGAAGGTGGCCGTCTGACCGATGTGTTCAGACAATTTTTTGGTCCGCAGCCCCAAGGTATGATCGGTTCCAGCAACCATCGCCAGCGTCTGTTTTACATGGTGCAGGAATACCTAGGGGCAAGATCAGACTTGGACACCTTTCCCACCGAAAATCCTCTGGGTTACTGGGTCTTGAGGATGGATCACTGGCCAGAGCTTGCACAGTATGCAATTGAGCTACTGGCCTGTCCTGCATCCAGCGTTCTTTCGGAACGCACATTCAGTGCTGCTGGAGGCGTGGTAACCGATCACAGGGTGCGTCTGTCCACTGACTCGGTCGATCGACTGACCTTCATAAAAATGAATGAGTCTTGGATCACCACCAGCTACCAAGCACCTGATGCTGATGTAACCGAATAATTTTTTTTGAAATCTCAGATCCCTTCAAAGACTGCCTATGCTGATGCTGAGTGACTATCCCTGAGTAATTATCCTCTTCCTCCTCAATCATCACGCTGATAGCTTGTAAGAACATTTTTGGTTCTGGGTGCCACCACCAGTGCCTAAGGCACAATTTTTCAGCCCCTGTTTAACAGGGGCGTGTAATTACGATTTTTGATGTAATACTTTGCAGCAGGGCTCGTTCCTGCATTCCAACTAGAGTGTCTGTGAGGGGTTGCAGTGTTGTGGCACCAGCACCAGTGCCTAAGGCCCAATTTTTCAGCCCTTGTTTAACAGGGGCATGTAATTACAATTTTTGATGCAATACTTTGCAGCAGGGCTCGTTCCTGCATTCCAACTAGAGTGTCTGTGAGGGGTTGCAGTGTTGTGGCACCAGCACCAGTGCCTAAGGCCTAATTTTTCAGCTCCTGTTCAACAGGGGCATGTAATTACAATTCTTGATCTAATATTTCACAGCAGAGCCCTGTGAGGGCTTACAGTGTTGTGGCCACAGCAACACCTAAGGCCCAAATTTCTGCTGAGTATATAGGGCAGGACCCTACTTTCAAACAACTAACTTACAAACAACTCCTACTTGCAAACGGAAGGAGACAACAGGAAGTGAAATCTACCCCTAGGAAGGGAAATTCTCTCCTGTAAGAGTTAATATGGGAAAAACATTTCTCCTTTCCACTGATGCTTTCCAATCCATTGGGACAAAAAGTGAGGTGAAATCTTCTGAAGAGGAGGAAAGACAGCAAAACAAATGTCACAGGGGTGATAACCCTTTCCTATGTTTTCCAAAAAGCTTAAAAAAGATTTTTTTGGCTGGAGCTAAACACGTTAAAAATGTACCCGTTCAAAATTACAAAGAGATTCTACTTAACAACAAACCTACAGCCTGTATACTGCTGTTCAGAGTATATAGGGCCTGGTGGCCCCACACCTTTCCTTATTTTAATTTGGGTGCGGGGTTCCCCTTAATATCCATACAAGACCCAAAGGGCCTGGTAATGGACTGGGGGGTACCCATGCCGTTTGTCTCACTGATTTTCATCCATATTGCCAGGACCCGACATTACATTAAACCCGCAAGCAATTTTAAATGAGATTTTTTCCTTTAAAAATGACATTTGGTGCAGGGACTGTTCTAAACACGGGAAACACGCGTCACTTTACAGGCATACTATAGACACCCCTCAGGTACGATATTTAAAGGAATATTTCACTTTTTTTTTTTTTACTTTAAGCATCATTAAAATCACTGCTCCCGAAAAAACGGACGTTTTTAAAAGTTTTTTTTGCATTGATACATGTCCCCTGGGGTAGGACCCGGGTCCCCAAACCCTGTTTAGGACAATACCATGCAAATTAGCCTTTAAAATGAGCACTTTTGATTTCGAACGTTCGAGTCCCATAGACGTCAATGGGGTTCTAACGTTCGTGCGAACTTTCGGTCCGTTCGCAGGTTCTGGTGCGAACCGAACCGGGGGGTGTTCGGCTCATCCCTACTCACCGTCTTATGCCTTCTCTGTATAGACCGTCATAGCCTCCACTGTCTTGTCTCCATTCTAATCATCTCTACCCATGCTGATTGCAA
Source organism: Aquarana catesbeiana (assembly GCF_042186555.1). Lineage (NCBI taxonomy): Eukaryota > Metazoa > Chordata > Amphibia > Anura > Ranidae > Aquarana > Aquarana catesbeiana. Next base: position 544,431,667 of record NC_133325.1, on the reverse strand, counting down.
GGGAAGCAAAGACAAAATATCCCATGAAATTGATTCCACCCTTGTGCGGGTATAGAAAGTTGGAGGGTCAGAGTCCTATGGCTTCAGTACTTGCAGGTATATGTTCAAAGTCCCGAACCAAGGCAGCTCCGTGTGCCTGGTACCTGTCAGCAAATAGAATGCAGGCAGCCGCTCGGGTTAGGCTGTGGGGGGATCACAGCAATTGGTGGAATTCACCGTGTCTTCACACGGATGCCGTGATTTTGGTAATGCTTACATGTTTCGCTTGGACTCAAGCTTCTTAAGAGCATGCGCAGTGGTGCATGATCCTAGTTTAAATAATAGGGTAAATTAAGAGTAATTAGTTCCCATTAGGATCATTCTCAACCAAGCTGCAAACCAATCAAGGCATCATTCACCCATAGTGTACACACACAGTCACATACTGGGGCGATCAGTATTTGAAATATAAACATACATGTATAGCTGCATCCACATGGACACATGCATGTTCACATATATACATATCTCCAAAAGAGATCCAATGTAAACCTTAGTTGATAAACATATAGTAAATAAAATTGCTACACATGAACAACCAATAACACAAAAAGCCAAGCTGCTAGAAAGTATCCACTAGGAAAGGAATAGCTACATGTTTAAAGGAAACGATTTATACAGTAGCTTTTCAATTATAGCAATCCAAATAGGATTCTATACCCTAAAATAATTATGGCCATCTCATACAGATGTAGTTCTCCCTATATTTAGAGACTCCAATTATGGGATCAGAGGGAGGGGGGCCCTGAGATATGAAAAAAGAAAAAGCTGGAATTGCACAGAGCATGGATGGGGCATTGAGGCCCGTTTATTGCTCCAAAAAGACAGATAAATAAATTGCATCCATGTGGATTGATTTACGTGGGAAAAACAAAAAGGCAGTTGAAAATCAGGGTTGGCGAACATATACAGAGCATCATTAATAAAGATGATGACCGTCCACTATCTTTACATTTCTTGAAAACACATGGGGGTGACCCCAGGGGTCTAAAATGCAAGGGCATATATAGACTTAACTTTCCATCTTGAAGAGGAGACTTCGATAAAATATTGCTTCAAAAGGAAAAAATGTGGATTTTTACTTTGAATAGCATGCATCCCCGTGGCTTGAATAATGAGTGCAATTTATCTGTCACATATTTTCTTGGCATTAAACTTTTGCACTGATTAGAGCACATTAGTAAATATCAGTGATTATCCTTTATAAAATCTGGGTTCCTCAGCAATCCTTGACTGAGACCACATATCTACTATGGCCTATCTCCTAGATAAAGACATTGACCTTGAAATACAATCAGCTTTTTCTTGTGATCCAACTGTTACACAGAATGGCGGTGATGAAACTTTAAAAAAACTACTAAAAAATCATAAAAAACTTACCATTAAATTTCTCAACCGGAAATGGGATATTTCATCACTAAAATCGCATGTTGAGCATAAAATTATCCCAAGGGGTTTAAAGGAGAAGGTTATCCCAGCGGGACATTTACATACACCGCGATTCTTGGAACGTTGGAGACAAGGTTGCTTGGAACGGGGATTGGCCATACTACATATGATTATTGCTGAGGAACAGATACAATTGGAGGAAATCAGGAAAGAGATAGACACTAGTGTGCATTTGCTGGAACCATATAAATTGGATCCGATGTTTATTAAAAGTAATGACCTCCTCAAAAGGGAGGTTGAAAAAACACAGAAGACTCTAAAATTTACCAAACAGGAAAAATTCAAGCAAAACCTATCATAGTTACATAGTTACATAGTTACATAGTAGGTGAGGTTGAAAAAAGACACAAGTCCATCAAGTCCAACCTATGTGTGTGATTATGTGTCAGTATTACATTACATATCCGTGTATATTGCGGTCATTCAGGTGATTATCTAATAGTTTCTTGAAGCTATCAATGCTCCCCGCTGAGACCACCGCCTGTGGAAGGGAATTCCACATCCTTGCCGCTCTTACAGTAAAGAACCCTCTACGTAGTTTAATGAGTGGCCACGAGTCTTATTAAACTCTCTTCTGCGAAAAAGTTTTATCCCTATTGTGGGGTCACCAGTACAGTATTTGTAAATTGAAATCATATCCCCTCTCAAGCGTCTCTTCTCCAGAGAGAATAAATTCAGTGCTCGCAACCTTTCCTCATAACTAAGATCCTCCAGACCCTTTATTAGCTTTGTTGCCCTTCTTTGTACTCGCTCCATTTCCAGTACGTCCCTCCTGAGGACTGGTGCCCAGAACTGGACAGCATACTCCAGGTGCGGCCGGACCAGAGTCTTGTAGAGCGGGAGAATTATTGTTTTATCTCTGCAGTTGATCCCCCTTTTAATGCATGCCAATATTCTGTTTGCTTTATTAGCAGCAGCTTGGCATTGCATGCCATTGCTGAGCCTATCATCCACTAGGACCCCCCAAGTCCTTTTCCCATCCTAGATTCCCCCAGAGGTTCTCCCCCCAGTGTATAGACTGCATTCATATTTTTGCCACCCAAATGCATTATTTTACATTTTTCTACATTGAACCTCATTTGCCATGTAGTCGCCCACCCCATTAATTTGTTCAGGTCTTTTTGCAAGATTTCCACATCCTGCGGAGAAGTTATTGCCCTGCTTAGCTTAGTATCGTCGATTGGGAAAGTGGGGACATTTTTGACCCAACTATACCTAGGGGCAGAAATAGATCCCATAGAGGGGGTAGGAGAAATAGATCAAAAAAAGCCCACTCCAGACAGTCATCTACTGATAGCGACTATGATTACCAGGAAAAGGCAGTTGCTTTTTTAGAACCAGAGGGGGACATCAGAGACAATCAAGGTCCCAGAAAGAGCCAACTAAAAACACCAAATGTAGGCAGACTTCCTTCCCAGAACAATATCAGAGACCAAGGGAGAGAGAGAGATGCAAAAGGAAATCAAAGGGAACTCAGATCAGGGTCGCGGAGAACTTAACAGCTATCACGGATGAAGACAGGGCCCAATCTATGGAGAGACTATACACAGAGTGATTAATTTATCAGATTTCCCTCTTAACCAGCACCATATATCCCTTCTACAGAAGGGTTTGTCCTTTTCACCTACGGCCACTATGAGTGAATTTGAGGTATATAAGGACGTCAGCCTCTATTTGAGAAAAGTCATATTTAGGTATTGGCATTTAGAACAGGAAAAAACAGACGACTGAAATAGATGAACATAATAAAGAAGAAAGCGAAGCTCTTGAAGCATTGGTGGCTTTGCTCGAAGAAAATCAAGAGTTTGATTCTGAGACTGAAACCAACAGTGCCGTCTCAAGTTGCCCCCGCCCCTTCCAAATTATCCATTAAGTCCTTGATAGATTGGAAATATAGGGGATTGGACAACCTTACAAAAGCAGAGAGGAAAGCTCTGAAAGAGCTTGAAGAAGCTAAAGATATCATCATAAAGGGGGAGTGATAAGGGGGGCAACACTGTTTTGCTATCACAGACCCTATATGAAGAAGAGACCATGCGTCTTCTTTGGGATGAAACTACATACCTAAGGCTTACCTGAGAACCCTTTCCCTAAAATTGTGGTATCCCTTAATTTCAAATTAAACATGGCCCTGAGAGAACATCTTATTACTATTAAAGAATGTAAATATCTTAGTGTTAAGGAATATACATCCTACCTTCTACACGATACCTAAGCTCCACAAGTCAATTACCAGACCCCCAAGGAGGGCCGATTGTTTCGGCTAATAAGGGTCCATTAGAAAGGGTGGGAAAATTTGTGGATGCCACGATCAAGGATTTGGGTCTGCGAACTGCCATCATTTGTCCAGGATACCCGTGATGTACTTCAAAAATTGGAACAGTCTCTCCGCCAGGAGCTATATTGGTTGGAATTGACGTTGAATCGCTCTATATGTCTATTCCACACAAGTGAGGGCCTAAAGGCAGTATATTACTTTTTGGACAAGTTTCCCACTGCTGGCCATACAAAATGAATTCATCATTGACCTTCTACAATTTATGTTGGAGAATAACTGTTTCCAATTTCTGGGAAAAACTACAGACAGATTAGAGGCACCTCTATGGGTGCCCCCTGGGCCCCTGCTTATGCATGTTTACACTTGGGAATGTGGGAGGTGGAAAGCCTATACACCTCGTCTCTGTACCTCAGCCACTGTCTTCTGTGGCTGAGGTACATTGATGACGTGATTATGGTATGGGGGGTACACCCCTTGAATTGACTTCCTTCATTGATGAACTCAACAATAATGACAGGAACATCAGACTTACCTATTCACATGACCCGGCCACTCTGCCTTTCTTCGACCTTATGATACAGGTCAAAGAGGGGTAGATTGTCTACCAAAACATACAGAAAAGAGACGGCAGCAAATACCCTTCTAGCCATCACCCCAGGTCATTGATACAGGGTATTCCGGTCGGGCAGGTTTCTCCGATCTAGGAGAAACTGCTCAGAAGAATCAGAATTTAAAAATGAGGCACATGAACTGTATGGGAGAATCCGCGATCACGGCTACTCCCATACGTGTATCAGAAGGGCAAAGAAAAGTGTCCTTTGAAACTGATAGATCATCCCCTACTGGCCGATAGTAATAAGAAAAAACCAAAACAACCCGATAACAAAAAAGTACCCCAATTAGAATTATCACCAAGTTTGGGGCACAATGGGAGCAGACAAGAAGAGTACTTAGCCGTCATTGGCATATACTAGCAGAGGCCCTCCTCCTTGGAGGCATTGTGGGAGATCGGCCCCTACTCACAGCAAGAAGAGCCACCAACCCTGAGAGATTATTTAGTACATTCTGAATATCGTAGACCGGAGAAACGGGATTGGCTTACTAGCCTCCCCCCTGTGAAGGGTATGTACCCCTATGGCAGATGGCACATCTGTAAGTATGTGGAAAAAAAACATAAAAAAAAAAATGTTCGCCAGCTCTGATGGAAATAAACAATTCAAAATGTATAATTTTATAAACTGCCTAAGGACACATGTCATTTACATGCTCACTTGTCCATGTGGATTGATTTACATGGGAAAAACAAAAAGGCAGTTGAAAATCAGGGTTGGTGAACATATACAGAGCATCTTTAATAAAGATGATGACCGTCCACTATCTTTACATTTATTGAAAACACATGGGGGTGACCCCAGGGGTCTAAAATGCAAGGGCATATATAGACTTAACCTTCCATCTCGAAGAGGAGACTTCGATAAAATATTGCTTCAACAGGAAAAAATTTGGATTTTTACTTTGAATAGCATGCATCCCCGTGGCTTGAATAATGAGTGCAATTTATCTGTCTTTTTGGAGCAATGAACGGGCCTTAATGCCCTATCTATGCTCAGTGCAATTCTAGCTTCTTTTTCTATATCTCCGTGCCCCCTCCCTCTGATCCCATAAATGGAGTTTTCAAATATAGGGAGAACTATATCGGTACGAGATGGCTGTAATTATTTTAGGATTTAGAATCCTATTTGGACTGTTATAACTGAAAAACTATTGTAAAAATCGCAATTTATTTATCTGTCTTTTTGGAGTAATAAACGGGCCTCAATGCCCCATCCATGCTCTGTGCAATTCCAGCTTTTTCTTTTTTCATATCTCAGGGCCCCCTCCCTCTAATCCCATAATTGGAGTCTCTAAATATAGGGAGAACTACATCTGTATGAGATGGCCATAATTATTTTAGGGTATAGAATCCTATTTGGATTGCTATAATTGAAAAGCTACTGTATAAATCATTTCCTTTAGATATCTCCACATATGACAAATATTATGTGCACACTCCTATGGGAACTTTCAACTGAAACCCAGCAGTAATTTGCTGTTACCACTGTTGTTACCATTATTGACACTTTTTCATCTATATGTGAATTAAGCCTTTATTGGAAAAATTATCATTCCAGAAACTGCACCTTACTTATATACCTGGGACTTCAGGTCTAGTCTACTTTCCCAGACCAGATATTTGGATCGGTGTGTGTCTGACTGTGTGTGTGAGAGCGCTGTGGAGTGTGTGATCCAGAATTGGTGGCCACCCGTCTCTCATCTAGATGTACAGTCTAATTTTAGATTATGTGTTGTAGGTTGGTGTGTATTTTGATATTTTTCTATTATTGTGTTTAATAAAGTTTATGTGGATAATTATTACATGAATTCTAGTATTTCACCGGTCTATCCTCTATGAAGAAATTCTCTGGGTCTCCCCCATTCTTATATGCTGATTAACTTTATTTCAGAGGATAACCACCCCTAGAGGCTTTTTAGAAGGGTGTATACACATATATATCCCAGTTTTGTAATTTAAATCTCAGGCTGACTGTGAAAGCGGATCTCTATAGTGGATAAAGCTATTTGTTAGCCTAATTGATTAACCCCTTCAGATCCGTTCTAACTGGATAAAGTCCTAGTTCCGTTTCTCTTGTTATTTAATTACTACTTATCTTACCTTTTGCACAGAGCAGCCCCCATCCTCCTCTTCTCAGGTCCCCCACCAGCGCTCCTGGGCACCTCTCCCCACCTCTCATTTGCTATAGGGGCACCAGTTGCGGCCCGTCCCTTCTGGGCGCCGCCCCCCCCTCCAGGCAGTCACAAAAAAAAAAAAATGTAAAAAAAAAAATAAAAATTTGGCCCTTTGAAGAAATACAAAAAAAAAAGGTCCTTAAGTGCACTGTGTTCGGACGCAGGACACAGTGCGATGCTGGACACAGTGCACTTATGGGAAGTGCCACGTCTATGCAATCACGAGATTGCAGATGTGGCACTTCATTTGCAGGCGTTTAGCCCGCCTTGCGGCGCTTTCTGAAGCACCGAGTAGCTTCCGCCCGGCGCTAGTATCTATTACTATGGCCGGGCAGTTTGATTGACACCTGAGTATGATGTCACTATCTGTTTCTCTCTCCAATTGCGCCCAGGAGAGCGGAAACCGGAAGTATGAGAGGAACGGACCTCTCCATAGGAGACACCATTGGAGAGGACAACACACAGCAAGGTAATTAACAGGGGGAGGGGGGTTTGATGGTGACACGTGCTGCTGCAATTTGGTGACACATGCTGCTGTAATTTGGTGGTAACACATGCTGCTGTAATTTGGTGGTGACACAGGCTGCTGCAATTGATGGTGACACATGCTGCTGCAATTCATGGTGACACATGCTGCTGCAATTGGTGGTGACACATGCTGCTGCAATTGGTGGTGACACATGCTGCTGCAATTGGTGGTGACACATGCTGCTGCAATTGGTGGTGACACATGCTGCTGCAATGTGGTGACACATGCTGCTACAATGTGGTGGTGACACATTGCTGCTGCAATTTGGTGGTGACACATGCTGCTGCAATTTGGTGGTGACACATGCTGCTGCAATTTGGTGATGACACAGGCTGCTGCATTTGGTGGTGACACATGCTTCTACAATTTGGTGGTGACACATGCTGCTGCAATTTGGTGGTGACACAGGCTGCTGCAATTTGGAGACACATGCTGCTGCATTTGTTGGTGACACAGGCTGCTGCAATTTGGAGACATATGCTGCTGCAATTTTGGTGGTGACACATGCTGCTGCAATTTTGGTGGTGACATATGCTGCTGCATTTGGTGGTGACACAGGCTGCTGCATTTGATGGTGACACAGGCTGCTGCAATTTGGTGGTGACACAGGCTGCTGCAATTTGGTGGTGACACAGGCTGCTGCAATTTGGTGGTGACACAGGCTGCTGCAATTTGGTGGTGACACAAGCTGCTGCAATTTGGTGGTGACACATGCTGCTGCTATTGGTGGTGACACATGCTGCTGCATTTGGGGGTGACACATGCTGCTGTATTTGGCAGTGACACATGCTGCTGCATTTGGCGGTGACACATGCTGCTGCATTTGGCGGTGACACATGCTGCTGCATTTGGCGGTGACACAGGCTGCTGCAATTGGTGGTGACACAAGCTGCTGCAATTTGTTGGTGACACATGCTGCTGCATTTGTTAATGACACAGGCTGCTGCAATTTGGAGACACATGCTGCTGCAATTTTGGTGGTGACACATGCTGCTGCAATTTGGTGGTGACATATGCTGCTGCATTTGGTGGTGACACATGCTGCTGCAATTTTGGTGGTGACATATGCTGCTGCATTTGGTGGTGACACATGCTGCTGCATTTGGCGGTGACACATGCTGCTGCATTTGGCGGTGACACATGCTGCTGCATTTGGTGGTGACACAGGCTGCTGCAATTGGTGGTAACACAGGCTGCTGCAATTTGTTGGTGACACATGCTGCTGCATTTGTTGGTGACACAGGCTGCTGCAATTTGGAGACACATGCTGCTGCAATTTTGGTGGTGACACATGCTGCTGCAATTTGGTGGTGACATATGCTGCTGCATTTGGTGGTGACACAGGCTGCTGCATTTGGTGGTGACACAGGCTGCTGCATTTGGTGGCGACACAGGCTGCTGCAATTTGGTGGCGACACAGGCTGCTGCAATTTGGTGGTGACACAGGCTGCTGCAATTTGGTGGTGACACATGCTGCTGCAATTTGGTGGTGACACATGCTGCTGCTATTGGTGGTGACACATGCTGCTGTATTTGGCGGTGACACATGCTGCTGCATTTGGCGGTGACACATGCTGCTGCATTTGGCGGTGACACATGCTGCTGCATTTGGCGGTGACACATGCTGCTGCATTTGGCGGTGACACATGCTGCTGCATTTGGCGGTGACACATGCTGCTGCATTTGGTGGTGACACAGGCTGCTGCAATTGGTGGTGACACAGGCTGCTGCAATTTGTTGGTGACACATGCTGCTGCTGAATTTGTTGGTGACACAGGCTGCTGCAATTTGGAGACACATGCTGCTGCATTTGTTGGTGACACAGGCTGCTGCAATTTGGAGACACATGCTGCTGCAATTTTGGTTGTGACACATGCTGCTGCAATTTTGGTGGTGACATATGCTGCTGCATTTGGTGGTGACACATGCTGCTGCATTTGGCGGTGACACATGCTGCTGCATTTGGCGGTGACACATGCTGCTGCATTTGGTGGTGACACAGGCTGCTGCAATTGGTGGTGACACAGGCTGCTGCAATTTGTTGGTGACACATGCTGCTGCATTTGTTGGTGACACAGGCTGCTGCAATTTGGAGACACATGCTGCTGCAATTTTGGTGGTGACACATGCTGCTGCAATTTGGTGGTGACATATGCTGCTGCATTTGGTGGTGACACAGGCTGCTGCATTTGGTGGTGACACAGGCTGCTGCATTTGGTGGCGACACAGGCTGCTGCAATTTGGTGGCGACACAGGCTGCTGCAATTTGGTGGTGACACAGGCTGCTGCAATTTGGTGGTGACACATACTGCTGCAATTTGGTGGTGACACATGCTGCTGCTATTGGTGGTGACACATGCTGCTGTATTTGGCGGTGACACATGCTGCTGCATTTGGCGGTGACACATGCTGCTGCATTTGGCGGTGACACATGCTGCTGCATTTGGCGGTGACACATGCTGCTGCATTTGGTGGTGACACAGGCTGCTGCAATTGGTGGTGACACAGGCAGCTGCAATTTGTTGGTGACACATGCTGCTGCATTTGTTGGTGACACAGGCTGCTGCAATTTGGAGACACATGCTGCTGCATTTGTTGGTGACACAGGCTGCTGCAATTTGGAGACACATGCTGCTGCAATTTTGGTGGTGACACATGCTGCTGCAATTTGGTGGTGACATATGCTGCTGCATTTGGCGGTGACACATGCTGCTGCATTTGGCGGTGACACAGGCTGCTGCAATTGGTGGTGACACAGGCAGCTGCAATTTGTTGGTGACACATGCTGCTGCATTTGTTGGTGACACAGGCTGCTGCAATTTGGAGACACATGCTGCTGCATTTGTTGGTGACACAGGCTGCTGCAATTTGGAGACACATGCTGCTGCAATTTTGGTGGTGACACATGCTGCTGAAATTTGGTGGTGACCTATGCTGCTGCATTTGGTGGTGACACATGCTGCTGCATTTGGTGGTGACACATGCTGCTGCATTTGGCAGTGACACGTGCTGCTGCATTTGGCGGTGACACATGCTGCTGCATTTGGTGGTGACACAGGCTGCTGCAATTTGTTGGTGACACATGCTGCTGCAATTTATTGGTGACACATGCTGCTGCATTTGTTGGTGACACAGGCTGCTGCAATTTGGAGACACATGCTGCTGCAATTTGGAGACACATGCTGCTGCATTTGGTGGTGACACATGCTGCTGCATTTGGCGGTGACACATGCTGCTGCATTTGGCGGTGACACATGCTGCTGCATTTGGCGGTGACACATGCTGCTGCATTTGGTGGTGACACAGGCTGCTGCAATTTGTTGGTGACACATGCTGCTGCATTTGTTGATGCATGTGTCACCACCAAATTGCAGAAGCATGTGTCACCACCAAATGCAGCAGCACGTGTCTCCAAATTGCAGCAGCATGTGTCTCCAAATTGCAGCAGCCTGTGTCACCAACAAATGCAGCAGCATGCAATTTGATGGTGACATATGCTGCTGCATTTGGTGGTGACACAGGCTGCTGCATTTGGTGGTGACACAGGCTGCTGCATTTGGTGGTGACACAGGCTGCTGCATTTGGTGGCGACACAGGCTGCTGCAATTTGGTGGTGACACAGGCTGCTGCATTTGGTGGTGACACAGGCTGCTGCAATTTGGTGGTGACACAGGCTGCTGCATTTGGTGGTGACACAGGCTGCTGCATTTGGTGGGACACAGGCTGCATTTTATGTGACACAGGCTGCGTTTAAGGAGGGACTCCGCTGGGGGCACCTGATGTAAGGAGGGACTCCGCTGGGGACACCTGATGGCATCTGGTGGCAGGCAACGTGGCTAGTGACACACTCAGGGCTCCCACTGATTCTGCATTATGGTTAGTTGAATGATTTCATTATTAGAAATAATGCGCTTCAATCATTCTGACACCATAACAACCATGGTGCCGGGATGATTGAAGCGCTAACACCAGTTGTTTGGAGTATATTTATCTGCTGATTGTTAAACATTCTAGAATACACATATTTATATTGTTGTGTAGGATCTGGGCCTGCTGTCCCTCCATCCCTCTCTCCCTATCCCTCCATTCCTCGTTCATCTCAGACACTAACCACACCACCTTAGAGCCACCCCCACTATTTCACTGAAACCACGCCATTTTCACCAAGTGGAAGGGGTCAAAAAGGAAGGGCGGGGTCTGGCGCCCCCCCATCCTAAAACTTCACCAGCCGCCACTGAGGGGCACTCGTGTAAGCTTGCTCCAAAGCCAGAGCGAGGCTTGCCCCCCCCGCTTCCTCCCCACGGGCTATGATTGGTTGCAGTGGGAGCCAATGGGCTCAGGTAAGAATAATGAGGAGCTGGGAGGGAGGATTTTTTTTTACCTTCAAGCAAAGAATGCATGAAGGTAAAAAACCTTATTCCTTCACAACCGCTTTAATGGCCAACACAGTATTTACCCACCCCAAAAAATAGAGCATAAGTCCTCAAAAGAATCTTTGTAAAAATTAAGGTTCAGGTTTTAATAGTTACAAACTACTGTAACCCAACACATATTCTTGCAGAGGAAGGGACTGACCCTGGGCAAGAATTTTATATTTTGTGCTACTGTACGGCGGAAAAATTAGGTTTTAATTGGTGGTGGTACCCAAACACCACAACTTGACAGAAAAATTCCTGCAGAGCACAGGATAGACCCTGCCTTAACAAACATTCCCCATATCTGCAACTGTCACAAAAAAATGTTTTTTGTATGGTGGTACCCAAACACCATAACTGAGAGAATTTTTCTCCCACTAAATGTACCAGTTTAAATTTAAACTCACTGTGACACAGCTGCTATAAAAATTCAAGTGCCATATTAAAATTGCCATTGCAAAGCAGCCTGTCCTCATTTTTAGATGTATTGGTAGCAGGCCTACAACAGTGACAGGTGAAGTATGTGCTAATAGTGGCACCATGTGAGGTATTTTTGGGACCTGCAGCCATCAATCCTCCAGATATTTCATTCTCAGGAAAAGCTCTGGCTTTCCTCTTGTAACATAGATCAAGGCAAGTCGCCATCTAGTCATGGTCTCCTTGATGCCACAAATCCTAACATCTTTTCACAGGCTCTGGAGCATGAGGAAGCCTATGTGTTGCAAACTACTGGAGTTGGAGGAAACCAAGTCTTCAGTGTCGCTGAGGATGACATTGCGCTAAGATGCTTCCCCCCAGCCACGTACTACTCCTGAGGTCTGGGAGGCATAAAATACACCCCTGAAATGCTGCCCTATGTCATCTTCAACCTCAGCCTCAGTGCCTCCATGGCAACCATACTCCTCCTCCTCCTGCTGTCTCCTCACAGGGACAGTGTCTGGAGACGGCAAGCTCTGAGATGAAAGATGTCCTCCTGCGGTCCTAACTCTAAATTTCCAGAGCCTCCATTGTAGGAGCACATATAGGAATGGATAGATTAAAGTGTTACTAAACCCAGGACCCTGCATTCACTATATCTGGTCTCCCACAGTACACAGAACATGGAAATGCAATTATATTAGTAAATATAAACTGCTAAATATCTTTTCTCATCAGCAGTATATAGCAGTCTTGTGACTTCTGTGAGTATCTGGTTAAAGCTTGTAGGATGAGTTTTCATTTTGCACTGACTGTCCTATCAGGATGCATGATCCCTGACCCTCTATCTGGACAGTGCTGATTGGCCCTGTGATGATCACATGCACCCTCTCAAGAAAAAAAAAACCCGGAAATTTTGAGTTAGGACCGCAGTATATACATGCCCAAGCATGGGCACTGTGGCTTATGCATATACCGTATTTGCAAATGAGTTCAAACAAAACCCTCTGTTTTTAACGTAAATTGTTAAACAGGCAGGCTGGCTGGTAAGTGTGCTGGGAAATCTTTTGTTTGTGATGTGCATTGCCCTTCCATGTGCACCTTGCTGCAAAGGCCAGTTATAGGTTGGGATGGTTGCCACTTTTTTGTACAGTTGGATGAATTGGGTGCTGGACATCACATGTATCCCTGTGTCTTTAAGTAGGGGTGGGCTCCCTCCAGGCATACCTGCCCTTAATCTATACATTCTTATATTTGCTCCTACTGTGGAGGCTCTGGAAATTTAGTTAACACTGCAGTATATACACAGAGGTCCCTTGGCATGGGCACTGCTTCTTATGCATATATTTGCAAATGTGTGCAAACAAAACCCTCTATTTTTAACCAGCTCTTTGTACATCCAAAGAGTGAACCCTTAATCACAAGCTGTGTGGTGACCGGCTTCAAAGTGAAAGTGATGTGGCAGATCCATAGCTGCCGATCACTTTCACAGAGACAGCTGCGTGGTGCCACACCCCTCCCGAAGGCTGCCCCCCCCTCCCGTGGTTTTCAGGCTGTTCTGCACTCACCAGAGCCCCGGAACACATCCGCCGGCTGTAGGAGAAAGATTGCAGTTAGCTCAAGGCAAATCCATGCCTCGATCTTACTTGCACCCTTTCCTGGCCAGCACAGCCAAGGGACACTTCTAACCAAGCCAATCTGTGCCTGGTTAGATGGTGTGAAGGGCAGGGGAGACTTGGGGTTTATTAGAGTACCTATCACCTGCCCAATGCTATATCATAGGGGTTTATTAACCCCTTATGATAGCAATCAAGTAAAAATAAATATAAAAAGAAAAAAAGTAAAAAAAAATTATAATTAAATATAATAAAAAATTGCCAAAACCCCCCGTAGCCCAGCACTAGGGATGAGCTTCGTGTTTGAGTCGAACTCATGTTCAACTCAACTTCATGCTGCAGGAGGATGCGCAGCGTTTTGAGGGCTCAGATGATGGTACCCAGCTTAAGGAAGGCAGTTACGTGAGCCCAGAGAGAGGGGGTGCCCAAGCAGGACAGCAAACTGGCAGTCGTGTTCCCCCAGCTGCAGCATACTGCCAGGTTTGCTCCAGTGACGAGGAGGGAGGGGATGATGAGGTCACTGACTCTACATGGGTGCCTGATAGGAGAGAGGAGGAGGCACATCTCCAACAAGGCAGGATGCCCTCCAGGGGCCAGCTTAAGGGCAGCACACCGACTGCATCACACTGCAGAGCTCCACATGTGTAGGGCGCTGCTGTCTCTGAGCATTATTCCAAAAGTTCTTTGGTGTGGGCCTTTTTTGAAATGTGTGCAGCAGATCGCACCATTGCTATTTGCAACATATGTCTGAAGCCTATCTCGCGTGACCAAAACAGCAGCCGCTTGGGCACCACATGCTTGACCAGACATATGTCGACCTGCCATGCAGTCCGTTGGCAAGCATACATAAAAGACCCACACCAAAGAACAAAGCGGACCTCTCCTTGCTCCTCATCAGCTGGGATCTCCAATCCCACTGTACCTTCTGTCCTCTTAGAAACCTGCACTGAGAGGAATGAAGGTGTAGAATTAGGTGTGTCACTTGCGGGCAATCTGCTATCGGTACACCAACGTCCGATTGTACCAGGAAAATTTCCCTGCCCCAGCTGCTGCACCACCGAAAGAAGTTCGCTCCCAGCCATCCACATGCCCAGTGGTTGAATGCTAGCTTGGCTAAATTGCTAGCACTTCAACTGCTGCCTTTTCAGTTGGTAGACTCTGCCCCCTTCTGTGAGTTTGTGGAATGTGTGGTTCCTCAGTGGCAGGTTCCCAAACGCCACTTTTTCTCACGGAAGGCGATTCCAGCTCTCTACCGGCATGTGGAAGGCAATGTCTTGGCCTCGCTGGACAGGGCGGCCAGCGATAAGGTGCATATTACCGCTGACTCATGGTCCAGCAGGCATTGACAGGGATGTTACCTATCTTTCACGGCCCACTGGATGACTCTGCTGGCAGCTGGGAAGGATGCAGGACAGGGTGCAGCAGTGTTGGAGGTTGTTCCACCACCATGCCTCCAAAATGCTACTAGTGGTGATTCTGACACACCTCTCTCCTCCACCCCCTCCTCTTCTTCTTCCTCAATGGCCTCTTCCTGTGCAATTTTCCCTCGGAACCAGCGGTGCTCAGTAGGCATTCAAGGAGCTACGCAAGTATGCAGACAAAAATATGCCATGCGGTGCTTGAGCTGGTGTGCTTGGGGGACAGGAGCCACACTGGGGCAGAGATTCTGTCAGCTCTGAAGGGACAGGCTCAGAGGTGGTTGATGCCACGCCAGCTTAAGTCAGGAATGGTGGTTTGCGACAATAGTACCAATGTCTCCGCCCTCCGACAGGGACACCTGACCCATGTGCCCTGTTTGGCTCATGTCCTTAACTTGGTGGTGCAGTGGTTCTTGGGCAGGTACCCGGGCTTACAGGAAATCCTGAGGCAGGCCAGGAAAGTCTGTGTGCATTTCCGCCAGTCATATAATGCCAGTGCTCGGCTGGCTGATCTCCAAAAGGAATTTAACCTGCCCAAGAACTGCCTAATCTGAGACATGCCCACCAGGTGGAACTCAACGTTGGTCATGCTGCAGCGGCTGCACATGCAGCAGAGGGCCATCAATGAGTACCTGTGCGAATATGGCACCAGGACAGGGTCAGGGGAGCTTGTATTTTTTTCCCCACGCCAGTGGGTCATGATCAGGGAAGCATGCACTGTCCTGTCACCATTTGAGGGGGCCACGAGGATGGTGAGTAGTGACAGTGCTTGCATCAGTGACACTGTCCCTCTTGTCCACCTGTTGGAACACACGCTGCGTGGAATAATGAACAGGGTACTTGAGGCAGAACAGAGGGAGGAAGAGGAGGACTTCCTTACCTCTCAAGGCCCCCTTTATCCAGATAGTGTTCCTGCTGGCCCGCCTATCACACAGGAAGAGGACGAGAAGGAGGGGGATTGTGTCAGCATGGAGGTGGAGCCTAGCACTCAGCATCAGCAGCAGTCTTTAAGGAATCATTTACAGTCCCAAGACCCATGGACTTGTACGTGGCTGGGAGGAGGTGGCTGTGGATCATGTCGTCCTTAGTGACCCAAAGGACTCCAGACCAAATGCCTCAGCAAACCTATGCTGCATGGCCTCCCTGATACTGCAAAGCCTGTGGAAGGATCCTCGTATTCGTGGTATCAAGGAGAGGGATCATTACTGGCTGGCAACCCTCCTTGATCCACGTTACAAGGGTAAGGTTGCTAACCTTTTCTTGCCGTCGCAGAGGGTGCAGAGGATGAAACATCTTCGGGTGGCCTTGCAGAAAGGTTTGTGCAACACATTTCCAGAGCCTGGGAGGTTACAAATTTCTGGTCCTGGACAACGTGTTGCTGAGGCTTCGGTCAGTCACAGAAGGAGCGGTGGAGAAGGTTGCCGTCTGACCGATGTGTTCAGACAATTTTTTAGTCCGCAGCCCCAAGGTATGATCGGTTCCAGCAACCATCGCCAGCGTCTGATTTACATGGTGCAGGAATACCTAGAGGCAAAATCAGACTTGGACACCTTTCCCACAGAAAATCCTCTGGGTTACTGGGTCTTCAGGATGGATCACTGGCCAGAGCTTGCACAGTATGCAATTGAGCTACTGGCCTGTCCTGCATCCAGCGTTCTTTCGGAATGCACATTTAGTGCTGCTGGAGGCTTTATAACCGATCACAGGTTGCGCCTGTCCACCGAATCGGCTGACCTTCATAAAAATGAATCAGTCTTGGATCACCAGCTACCAAGCCTCTGATGCTGATGTAACCGAATAATTTTTTTTTTTAATGTGAGATCCCTTCAAGACTGCCTATGCTGATGCTGAGCGACTATCCTGTTATGCTGAGTGACTATCCTCTTACTCCTCAATTTTCATGCTGATAGCTTGTAAGAACATTTTTGGTTCTGGGCACCGCCACCAGTGGCTAAGGCCCAAGTTTTGATGCAATACTTTGCAGCAGGGCTCATTCCTGCGCTCCAACTATAGTATCTGTGAGGGGTTGCAGTGTTGTGGCATCAGTGGCTAAGGCCCAATTTTTCTGCCCCTGTTTAACAGGGGCGTGTAATTACAATTTTTGCTGCAATAATTTGCAGCAGGGTTTATTCATGCACTCCAACTAGAGTTTCTGTGAGGGGTTGCAGTGTTGTGGCACCAGCACCTGTGCCTAAGGCCCCATTTTTCTACCCCTGTTCAACAGGGGCATGTAATTACAATTCTAATATTTCACAGCAGGGCCCGTTCCTGCGCCCACCAAGAGTAACTGTGAGGCCTTACAGTGTTGTGGCAACATCACCACACCGTCCACCACCAAAGGCCCAATTTTTCCGACCCTGTTCAACAGGAGCATGTAATTACAATTCTTGATCTAATATTTCACAGCAGAGCAAGTTCCTGCACCCACCAAGAGTAACTGTGAGGGCTTACAGTGTTGTGGAAACACCAACACCTAAGGCCCCAATTTCTGCAGAGTATATAGGGCAGGCCCCTACTTTCAAACATCCAACTTACAAACGACTCCTACTTTCAAACAGAAGGAGACAACAGGAAGTGAGAGGAAATCTACCCCATGGAAGGGAAATTCTCTCCTGTAAGGGTTCCTTGTTTCACTAAAAACCCCAAATTTTCAAAATCCATTATCGTTGGAACAGAAAGTGAAGTGAAATCTTCTGAACAGGTGCACAGACAGCAAAACAAAGGTTACATACAGGGGTGATAACCCTTCCCTAGGTTTTCCAAAAAGCTTAAAAATAGATTTTTTGGCTGGAGCTACACTTTAAAAATGTACCAGTTCAAAATTACAAACAGATTCTACTTAACAACAAACTTACAGTCCCTTTCTTGTTTGGACCGCCTGTATACTGCTGGTCATAGTATATAGGGCCTGGGGGCCCCACGCCTTTCCTTTTTTAAATTTGGGTGCGGGGTTCTCCTTAATATCCATACAAGACCCAAAGGGGCTGGTAATGGGCTGGGGGAGTACCCATGCCTTTTTTCTCAATGATTTTCATCCATATTGCCGGGACCAGACATTACATTAAATCCGCAAGCCGTTTTAAATGACGTTTATACGTTTAGAAATGTCATTTTGTGCAGGGACAGTTCTAAACACGGGAAACACGTGCCACTTTACAGGCATACTATAGACACCCCCCAGGCACGATATTTAAAGGAATATTTCATTTTTATTTTTTTTCACTTTAAGCATTTATTAAAATCACTGCTCCTGAAAAACTACCATTTTTAAAACTTTTTTTTGCATTAATACATGTACCCTGGGGCAGGACTGGGGTCCCCAAACCCTTTCTAGGACAGTAACTTGCATATTAGTCTTTAAAATTCGCACTTTTGATTTCTCATGTTCGAGTCCACTTTAACAGGGTTCGAAAGTTCGCACAAACTATCGGTCTGTTCACAAGTTCTGGTGCGAACCAAACCAGGAGGTGTTCGGTTCATCCCTACCCAGCACACCTGCGCAAATGCATATGCGAGCCCAGGGTATGCGCGTGCATGTTAACTGTAGTGGCATCATATGTGTGACATATTGCCGCGAATGTCAGAGTGAGAAGAAGAATTCTAGTACAAGAGCTACTAACTCTAAACTGATGAGCTGTAAAGGCTTTTAAAGCATCACCTATGGGTATTTTTTGCCACCATAGTTTTTGGCGATATTGCGGGCGCACGCAATTTTAAGACATGGAATGTTTGGTAGCTATTTACTCAATGCAACCTCATCTTTTATATTTTAACCAAAAATGGGTATTATATGATGTGGTCTTTTCCTAAAAAATTGCAGCAATATGTCAACAAAAATTTGCAACTATCACCTTTTTATTCTACAGGGCCCCTGCTTTCAGAAAATATATCATGTTCGGGGGGTTAATTATTTTATTGCCAAAAATTAAGATCTTTACATGTATGCGAAAAATAAAAAAAGTTGCTCTGGAGCCGAACTGGTTGGTTGTTTTTTGGGGGCTGACTGGTAAGTGTGCTGGGAAATATTTTGTTTGTATACAATGGCAAGTGTAGCTGTGGATGAGGAAGCAGAATAGGGGGCTTTGGCAGCCACAAAAGGGGACAAACAAACAAAACACAGACCACAACAATACAAACAAAACAAAAAGCTGCTACTATATACAATTCCATACTAAAAACAGAGTCACAACAAAACAAACAAAAATAAATAAGATGGACAAAAATATAAAAATATACCATATATGTACTGCGTGTGTATATGTGTATGTGTGTGTATGTGTATATGTGTGTGTATATATATATATATATATATATATATATATATATATATATATATATATACACACACACACACACACACACACATATATAAATATATATATATATATATATATATATATATATATATATATATATATATATTATATATATATATGTATATATATATATGTGTGTGTGTGCGTATATATACACTCACACACACACACAGCATTATGTATTAATACATTATGCATAAAGTAAACTATGAATTCATTCCAAAACAAATGCAAACTGATTTATCAATCAGTAAAATCATCCATATATATATATATATATATATATATATATATATATATATATATATATATATATATATATATACCCCATCACCCTTCCTAAAAGGGTGCTAAATTGATCATTGATTATTAAGGACAATCTTTGTGTAACTTTTAAATGATAAAATTCATCAACTTTTTTTCAACCTGCAAGATAACTTTGTCAAAATCCCCCCCCCCCCCCTTGGGTGTGGGATGTATTCTATCAAGGGCCACAAAAGGAAAATTGTTTTGTAGACATGGTATTTAGCAAAATGCCAGGCCACAGGACTACATAGATTGCCCGTGAAAATATTATAGATGTAGTCATAGATCCATTGCCAGAAAATGCGTTAGGTGTTCCCAACAAAAAATGAATTGCATGGACATATCAGCAGGTACACAATACCTATCATGGCATTTCACAAATTGTTTAGAAACTAATCTCTTACCACTGGGTCATATAATCAAATTTAAATGTGGTAATTGTCCCTATTGCAGGTTTATTTAAAAATGGAAAAGAGCCTAATGGAAGAGACTTACAAAGATCAACACCCTTAGTTTGTTAACTACTAGAAACTAAAAGATTCTGCATTGATGTACTTTTACAAAAGGTAATATTCAATTTATCATCTATAAAATGATTGATAATCTCATCCTCCTGAAGGATATGCCTTTGCATTGGGTTATAAGATTATTTTTGACTGATTACTAAATTACGTAATTAAACAGATTTGGAGGGGATCTTGTGTGATCTCCCACTGATATAACAAGAGGACTTTTCTTAGCACATTTAAAGGATTTCTACTACAACCTTGTTTAATATATCGATGTTGTAAACATTTGGCCTCCCTTTTAAATGTTTCAAAAACGCTTCTAAAATGCAAAAACTAATTGCTCACCATTGGTTTATGGTGTATTTTAATCCTATCATTGCTCTCTCTATAAATGCATAAAAATCCAGAAAGGGAAGTGAGTTTTGATCATGGGTTAAGGTGAGAAATAGATTAAAGCTTGACTGAACCTCAACAGTTCAACAGGCCCAGACCAAAAGATCATAATGTCATTGATATACCTCCACTAAAAATCAACATAGTGGAGGGATATATAGGGAAATCCTCTACCACATCCTAATATAATAGTCTGGATCATAATGACAATATTGCCTCCCTGGTCAGATGGTTTGATTAGTGTCCTCACAACTCTGCAGTAATTTGAGGGCCCTATATTGCCCGGGAGTCAGATTCCATCCACCATTTTATAGAATAATGCTTCAATGTCCCTTGCCAATATTTTAACAATTAGTTTGTGTGAGAAATTTTGTAGATTTCTTTTTATCCTTCCACGTGTTCCATGTTTCTTTCCTTCTTCCTTCCTACTACCGTGCCTCCTATTTTGGTGTTCTTGAGACTGTGAGTTGGACCCACTTTAAAAAAAAAAAAAAAAGAAAAGAGGATTAAACTTGAAAATGGCTGACAATCCTGATTGTCTGCATGTCTATGATTGACTGATATTTGTCTCCAAATTCAATTGTGCATCACCTAATGTGTCTCCACCATCAACATATTGTGAAGGATCAAAAAGATCTAAATCTCCATCAATGGACCTAAATGGAAATATAGCCTTTGTTTTTAACTTGTAAATAACATATGTCAGAAAGATAGTTACCACCACCTTGTGATTGCATACTACTATGCGCCTTGTTCTTCAGTCTTGCTAAAGTAACATCCGTCCATGAATTGTTTGTGTGAAGTCCTAGAATCTACATGGGAAGCAGCACAAGAAGATAAGGACTATATACCTGATAAATTTCCATCTTCTACCAAGCCTCATCTCTTTAATCCTGGTTTGTTTATCTGCACACCCTTCCTGTCTGAGATGGCATATGATCTCGAATTAATTTTTTTTTAACATGTAAACAAATGGCTCATTTACACTGTACAGGCCTCAATGCCCATGCGAATGAAGCCTAAATCAAAATTTTACACTTAATTTAACCAGCTCTAGAGACTTCATTTTGTGTTTGAATTTTTGTATAATTTTTTTTTTTAAGTTATATTTTATACTTTCCCAGTTGGAACAATTTAGTGTATGTTTCTGTTCCTTATCAGCAAGAATCTCTCAAAGGAAACACCAAAAGATATTTTACTAGTGTGGCAGAATTGTGTTCCTTGATGCCCCAATGATTTTTTTAAACCCAGTACTTTTATTACCAAGCCACGGCTAGCACAAAAAGCTCCACTGTTGTGCCACTATGGAGAGAAATCTTAGAAATATTACAATATTACAGTGTGATGTGTTTCACTGTTGGTTACGAAAAACAAACTCATTTGATGCAGTTACAACATTGTTGCATAAGCATGACTGCCACCCAACAATGTGTTAATCGTGGTTATAACCTTTATGTCATCATGCTGTCACTTCCTGACAGTTGTAGATATTTGGTTCTGTAATCCTTTAATGTTTTTATTTTTTTCATTAAAGCTCACAAGTCACATTATTTTTAACCACTGAATGTCCCCCAGTTTCAGTGGTTATACCGGAATGATGCCTGCACCTACAGGTATCATTCCTGTATGTAAAAAACAAAAATGAAACCACGCTTATGCTATCAAATTACCTAATATACAGCTGCACCACTCTAGTGAGATATTATCACAAAACAAAAAATACATAAAAATAGTGTTGTGCTAAAAAAATTAAATGAAAATTATTCATATATTATTAAACATAAACAGTGAGTCCATGAGTCACCAGCGTGACAACAGATAAGTGAGCAAGTATCTTAACTGCTGAATCACCAACAGAATCCTCCACCTTGTGATTAAACCACCACTAATCTAAGAATGTGCTCTTACCAGAGAGCGTTGACCACCTATTATGGGGGGGTCAAAGAAGGCTCTTGTATCTCAGATGCTCCTGCCCCGTTAGGTAATCTGCATACGGAAGATATCACTTCAAGCAGCCATTGGGGAAATCAACAAATCCTCTTGTTCCAACGGAAGAAACAAATGGCATACCCCAATGAGAGACACCAAAATAGCGTTAAACCTCATTCCAGTATGTAAATTTGCAGCCTGCGATTCTCTTTCTTGCAGAAGTGATCTGAGTATCTAATTAGCCACTCAATCACTTCTGCGGGTGGCGGAAGGGGTTCCCACCCAACTCCTGTGGCTCTCCGGTCCGATCACGGAGGCCGGGAGTGATGCGTCCGGTGGCGATGGCTGCCCTCTACAGGGATAGAGGAACTGACGTCGTTCCCCTCTTTGTAACCCTGGAAACCGGAAGTGACGACATAACTTGTCGCTCTCAGTTTTGGCTTTTTGTTTACCTGACCACCAGTGGCCAGGGAAGAAGCTGATTAGACCGATCTGTGTCTGATCGACTGCATGGGAGGCAAGAGGAGATATTTGGGTTCTAATAGACCCCAGATCTCTCCATAAAGAGGACCTGACATGGCCCATGCTGTCACAAGGGATGTTGTTCATCCCTTGTGATAGCAATCAAGTGCATCCAAAAAAAAGTATAAAAAAATAAATGAGAAAATATGAATAAAAAATGTTAAAGTGCCCCCATTCCACCATGCTTTTGCGATGCATACGTTACTCCCGTGCGCATACGAAAACAGTGATCACACCACACATGTGAGATATTGCCGCGAACGTCAGAGCACTAATTCTAACACCAGGCTTCCACCTTGTGATTAAACCACCACTAATCTAAGGATGTGCTCTTTCCAGAGAGCATTGACCGCCTATTATGGGGGGGGTCAAAGAAGGCTCTTGTTTTTCAGATATTCCTGCACCGTTAGGTAATCCGCATATGGAAGATGGGGGAGATCACTTCAAGCAGCGAGTGGGGAAATCAACAAATCCTCTTGTTCCAACGGAAGCATCAAATGGCATACCCCAATGAGAGATAAGACGCCAAAATAGTGTAAAACCTCATTCCAGTATGTAAATTTGCAGCCGGCGATTCTCTTTCTTGCTAATTAGCCACTTGATAACTTCTACGGGAGGCGGAAGGGGGTCCCACCCCCCTCCCACGGCTCTCCAGTTTGATTGCGGAGGCCAGGAGTGATGCAGCCGGCGGCGATGGCTGCCCTGTACAGAGAGAGAGGAACTGACATTGTTCCCCTCTCTCTGTAAACCTGGAAACGAGGAGCGACAAGTTATGTTCTCACTTCCGGTTTCGGCACCGTTAAGTAATCTGCATACGGAAGACGGGGGAGATAACTTCAAGCAGCCAGTGGGGAAATCAACAAATCCTCTTGTTCCAGCGGAAGCACCAAATGGCATACCCCAATGAGAGATAAGAAATAGTGTAAAATCGCATGCAACAGGTATTCATTAAAAGTAATGCACTTACATGTCAATGGATAAAAACAGCGTGTGTAATATGGGCACAATGGTATACATGTGCTTTCATCTGAACACGATGACGGGAAACGACACCTCAACCCGACCGGTTTCGTCACTACAATGACTTCTTCTGGGGTGTGGGTATCTTTTCTCGTCATCGCTAATAAATACTCCCCATATTTACCTGAGCCTCATTCCGATACTCCACCTTGTGTGGTTCATCGCATTAAGCCAAGCCTCGTTCTGAACAGTTATGCTGTTCGAACGTCATTTGGAGTCCAGCCTCGCTCTGATTACAAGTCTGCACTCTAGACTCGCCCAGAGTCGATACACTGTCACATGACCTGAAATCCCAGAAGGGCAGAGCTCGCAGCTCCAATATAGGGTACATAGCCTCATCCTGTGGTGACACATAGTTCTAAGCTCCCACAACATGGATGAAAATGAGAATGGACTCTGACACTGTATATACTACAAATCCTGCACTCAATATGCCAAAGTATAAATGAGAAAAAAACGACACATTTTAATATTGAAAATAATTAATAGATGAATTTAAAAATATATTTAAAAATATATAACAACATTATATGAATTATCCAAAAAACAGTTTACATCCCAGTCCACATTTAACCCATGTGAAATATAACTTTTGAGGAGAAACATCCATTTAGTTTCTATCTTAGTTCCCTAACTTTCAGGCTACCCCTCCAGTGTGATACAAAACTGTCTATACCCGTCAAAAGAGTTCCAGCTGGGTTCCTACCATGAACTAGATCATAGTGTTTGGAGACACTATGATTTTTATATCCTTTTACGGATATTAGCTATATGTTCATTGAGCCTTACATTCAGTGCAAGGGTGGTGTGGTCCACATACAATAACCCACATGGGCACTGAAACAAGTAGACCACATGCGTGGTTCTAAAAGTAATGAAGGATTTCACTAAATACTTTCTTGAAGTGGCCCTTAAAGAAAATTCTGTCATTTTTCTCTTTTTACATTTGTTGAGGCCACAGACCTGAAAATGTCCACATTTGTAATACCCAATGAGACTGTGAAAGAGGAGATCTAGAAGGGGGATCTAGAATGTTATGTGCTATCTTATCCTTCAAGGACGGAACACCTCTATATACAACTTAAGGTTTGGGTGGTAAAACCGGGCCAAGAACTTGGTCGTTTTGTAGAAAATGCCAATGTTTATGCATTATGAGTTTAATGGTTAAATGTTATGTGGAAAAGGACACAAATGTGTGGAAAAGTTGGTCAGATATCCATTCTTACTATTAGATTGATCTGCCCTTTCTATAAGCAGCATATATCTATCAATATTTCTAGCTTGATTTAATGTGGCCTCCAAGGAGACAGGATCATAATCCTTCTGCAAAAATCATTGTGTCAAAACTCCTACTTGTCGCTCAAAGTCCTCCAAGGAAGTAAAGTTCCATCTAATGTGAAGGAATTGTCCCTTGGGGACCCTGTCGAACCAAGCCTTATGGTGACAACTATCCCTCGACATATGCTTTTCGATCAGTAGAAAAAAACGTAGACGTTATCAGATGGCCTTCCTCCACTTTAATGGAGAGGTCCAAAAAATGGATCTCTTTTTGACTCATCTCATAATTGAGTCTGATACCTCTATTATTCTGATTTAATGTGTCCAAGAATTCCATAAGGGAGGAGGAGTTTCCCTTCCATAGGAGGAGGATGTTGGGCATAGGTGACATCCTCCTCCCATTTGGCCATAAATAAATTGGACACATTTGGGGCGTGTTTGGCCCCCATTGCCACACCCCTATTTTGGAGGAAAAAATCACCCCCAACCCAAAAATAATTGTGAGATGCTGCAAATTTTAAAAGGTCCAAAATGAACTCTTTCTGGATAGAAATCAAATCAGAATCTCTATCCAAATAATGTGACACTGCAGATATACCCAAATCATGGGGAATTATGGTATATAACGAAGCAACGTCCCCGTCACTAACCACCATCCCTCCTGAAATGGACAGTCCTTAATAAGATTATTGACTGCCCTAGTGTCCTTAATGTATGAAGGCATTTTCTTAACCAGTTGCTGTAAATAGGTATCAATATATTTGCCTGCCCGGGAATTTACGGAATCCATACCGGTGATGATTTTACGTCTCGGAGGCAAATAGGATCTTTATGAACCTTAGGTAAATAATACATAACCGGTGTCCTTGGGGAAGCAGGGACAAGGAAAGAAAATTGTTTTTTATTGATGATACCTTGACCATGAGGTCTAGAAACCAGCTTCTCCAATTCATTTTTATACGGGCCCATAGGGACCCTTCTTAATGGGACATATGTGTCATGATCATGTAATATGTTTATCATTTCTGTTAAATAAGCTCCACTCCAAAGACATGCTGGTAGGTTAATTGGATCCTGTCTAACTTGTCCCTAGTATGTATGAATGTGAATTAGGGACCTTAGATTGTAAGCTCCTTGAGGGTAGGGACTGATGTGAATGTACAATGTACTGTATATGTTAAGCGCTGCGTAAATTGACGGCGCTATATAAGTACCTGAAATAATAAGCACTTTTGTCCAACACAACGATTCCCCCTCCTTTATCCGCAGGTCTAATCACTAAATCCTTCCGGTCACATTATTGTTGTAATCCCTTGTCAAGATGAGCCTGCATCTTGACATTTTTAACTTGAATCTTATCAAGGTCTCTAAGCACAACATCTCTAAACACCCTCACTGAGGATGCCTCCCCACCCGGAGGATTAAATAATGAAGCATTGGAGAGATGAGACGATTGAACATCTGACAACACCAATCTTCCTTTCTTTCAATCTATCTTTTGATATGACATTTTCTAATATATTTGCGTATATCCATAAAGGTATGGAATTTATCCAGAGCTTTAGGTGGGGCAAACTTCAAACCTTTATCCAGTATTGCTTTTTCTTCTTCTGTGAGGACCTGGGTACTCAAGTTATAAATGCCCTTACCTGTTACTCCCTTTTTCTCTTTCGCTTGAACTCTCCTCTCCTCTCCCCACTAGTCCCTCTTTTTGGCCTCCCATTTCCCTGTGGTCTTGTCCCTGTTGGGGAAAACCCCTATATTTAAACTGTCCAGATCGTGGTCCTTGAGTATCTGGAAACCTAGAGCCTGTACCTTGTATAAAGGAATGGTTATTGGGTCTTCCTGGTGGATTAGGATGAAAATGATTCCCATGTTTCTGGGGCCCCGGACCTCTATGATGGTATTGATCATTATTGGGATGATACTGACTCCCATATCTTTGGGGGCCAGGATCTCTATGATGATAATGGTCATTATTACCCTGGCCAAAAGGTTTAGGACCTCTTTGATGTTATTTGCGGGGTCCCCCATCATGTCCATAATGGATTCCACCCTGAGATTGATTATATCCAAAATCATCTCCTCCTAAGGGGCCATATCTATTATTAACTGGGACATTAAATTGTTGGTTGACCTCTCCTCTGAATTAGAAGGATTTTCCTTCTCCATTATCCCATGGGGTAAATAGAGACCTAGGTAGAAAGTTTCTAGACTATAATCTCGCACTCCTAGGGTGTGAATAGGAGAAATGGGAATTAGATCCATTTCCAATTCTGGGAGACCTCTGGTTGGGTCCACCTTCCTGTCTTGGAGGAACCTAAATCCAATCAGTTTGATTGGAATTCCTATTAAGGTCACCCCCTACCATAGGTTTGTCCCCCATGGTTTGTTCAAGTGCAATTTTATTTTGCCACTCGAACACAAACCCCCATTTGGTTGTCCCCCATATCCCTATTATATTTTTTCTTCTTTTTAATTTTCTGGTCATTTTCTTCCTTTTCAAGGGTTTTCTTTAAGTTGGTAGAACATTCCTTATACTCCTCACTGTTCTTAAAGAGAATTCGTTTCTCTATAATTTCTTTAATCTGGGTGTCGAAATTAAATAATTTCTGCATTTTCTTATCTTTTAAAAACTTCAAAAAGCTCAAACCAGTTTCATTAAAATATTTGAACCATTCATCCAATTGCATCTCTCCCTTCTGGGGACTGACCCCCCATCGGAGGCTCCTAGGAACCATATTGTCTGAGAGGTATTGTTCAAAAAATGCAATATCCCATTGGGCATGAATTTCAGAAACTGATTTTTATCCTCATAAAAAGGCTCCCTAGATCACTGTCACCCCCCCTTCGAGATTAAAAAAATCCCCTCAGTGTTAAAATTGCGTGAAGCTCTATAGTCAAACACATCCATTTACAAATAATGCTAAATCACAGCTGCAGTAAACGTTGTAACAAGCCCCTGCTCGCTCGGTTCCACTCTCCCGACACTCCTCTGCTGCTATAGAATCAGATTGCAGATCGCAACGTCTGATGGTTCAGTCATTTGATGCTCCGGGATTAGAACTACAGCTATGGGCCGTTCAAATCCAGTTGTGATAGCTCAGAACAAACACCAAGCAGGCTGTATGTTAGTTCAAACAGGGAACTCTAAACTTAATCGGCCTGGCTTCGGGTGTAATGGCAAATCGGGCTAGCAGAGCTTCTTTTACCCGGTCATAATCTTTAGCGTCCTCATCCTCCAGGGCCCGATACGCATCGGCTGCTCGGCCAGTCAAATTACTCGCCAGTAAGGCAACCCGATCTTGGGACAGTACATTATGTATCTGGCATAGTCTCTCAAAGTCCTGCAGGAACACTTCAATTTCCTCCTCTCCTTCCTTAAATAGTTTGAACGCCCAAAAGGGCAACTTACGGAAAGGCACTGTATCTTTAGGTGTTGTCTCCGATTGCCGTATTTCCGCCATTCTCCACTCATGTTGCTGCTCTAGTTCTCTCTCTTGTTGCTCATCCTGCAGCTGGATGTCTCTAATGGCATTCTGTATGGCGGTCTCTGATGGGTTAGCACCATATAATGCCAACCGCTCTCGAACTCGTTGCTGAAACAAGTCTTCAACTGACCAGGGTCCCGCATCACCATCCCTCTGATCCATCTTGGCTAGCTCACTGATCAGGATGGCCTTGTTCTTTGTCCCTCCGGTCCCTGCACGGCTCTCAAGTAAGTCTTTCAGCGTGGCTCTCCTGCAGGCTGCATAGCTGGCCATTCACTGTGGTGGTTTGGAGTGTCCCAGTAACTGGAGAGCAAATCCCACCACTACCAACCAATGTAACGAGCCCCTGCTCGCTCGGTTCCACTCTCCCGACATCCCACTGCTGCCACCAATGTAATGAGCCCCTGCTCGCTTGGTTCCACTCTCCCGACACTCCTCTGTGGCTATTGAATCAGATTGCAACGTCTGATGGTTTGGTCATCCGATGCTCCGGGAATTGAACTACAGCTATGTGCCGTTCAAATCCAGGTAGGATAGCTCAGAACAAACACCAGGCAGGCTGTATGTAAGTTCAACCAGGAATCTCTTTTATTGAAAGGAATACAGGCTCTTTTATACAGTAAAAGAGGAGGTGCATACCTCCTGCTCATAATACTCTGAACATACACCTGTGACCAGAAACCTAATTAACATGGGCTAATTAACTAATCCCTTTAGACAGCCTAGATGACTCAGACATGACTTGGGATGAAATTTGAGTTCGAGTCAAACTCATGTTCGACTCGAACATCGGCTGTTCGCCAGTTCGCCGAACAGCGAACAATTTGGGGTGTTCGCGGCAAATTCGAATGCCGCGGAACACCCTTTAAAAGTCTATGGGAGAAATCAAAAGTGCTAATTTTAAAGGCTTATATGCATGGTATTGTCATAAAAAGTGTTTGGGGACCTGGGTCCTGCCCCAGGGGACATGTATCAATGCAAAAAAAGTTTTAAAAACAGCCGTTTTTTCGGGAGCAGTGATTTTAATAATGCTTAAAGTCAAACAATAAAAGTGTAATATCCCTTTAAATTTCATACCTGGGGGGTGTCTATAGTATGCCTGTAAAGGGGCGCATGTTTCCCGTGTTTAGAACAGTCTGACAGCAAAATGACATTTCAAAGGAAAAAAGTCATTTAAAACTACTCGTGGCTATACTGAATTGCCGGCCCGACAATACACATAAAAGTTCATTGATAAAAACGGCATGGGAATTCGCCCACAGGGGAACCCCGAACCAAAATTTAAAAAAAAATGATGTGGGGGTCCCCCTAAATTCCATACCAGGCCCTTCAGGTCTGGTATGGATATTAAGGGGAACCCCGGCCAAAATTAAAAAAAAAAAATGGCTCCCCCTCCGGAACCGTACCAGGCCACATGCCCTCAACATTGGGAGGGTGCTTTGGGGGTAGCCCCCCAAAGCACCTTGTCCCCATGTTGATGAGGACAAGGGCCTCATCCCCACAACCCTGGCCCGGTGGTTGTGGGGGTCTGCGGGCAGGGGGCTTATCGGAATCTGGAAGCCCCCTTTAACAAGGGGACCCCCAGATCCCGGCCCTCCCCCCTGTGTGAGGGGGGCTCACACAGGGGGAGGGGGGCTGTTGGAGGAATCCCCCCTCCCTCTACAGGGACACACATCCCAAATGACCACAGCAAAGAGTCCACAACAGAATGAGACAACATACAATATATACATATATACACGATTGAGTCTGATTAGTACAGATCAGACTGGATTTCTAATTCACCTTGCAGAGTATTGTTCCCTTAAAATCCAGGGCCCATAATCTGTTGGCAAGAGGCTTGCGTTCAGTCCCCTCCAATAGCCTCTGTCCCGGGTGAGTCTGTCACAAACGTAATATCAAACAGTGACTGAAAACAAAATGAAACCATGCTTATGCTATCAAATTTCCTAATATACAGCTGCACCACTCTAGTGAGATATTATCACAAAACAAAAATAAATACATAAAAATAGTGTTGTGCTAAAAAAATTAAATGAAAAATTATTCATATATTATTGAACATAAACAGTGAGTCCATGAGTCACCAGCGTGACAACAGATAAGTGAGCAAGTATCTTAACTTCTGAATCACCAACAGAATCCTCCACCTTATGATTAAACCACCACCAATCTAAGGATGTGCTCTTACCAGAGAGCATTGACCACCTATTATGGGGGGTCAAAGAAGGCTCTTGTATCTCAGATGCTCCTGCCCCGTTAGGTAATCTGCATATGGAATACGGGGGAGATCACTTCAAGCAGCCAGTGGGGAAATCAACAAAACCTCTTGTTCCAACGGAAGAAACAAATGGCATACCCCAATGAGAGATAAGACGCCAAAATAGCGTTGAACCTCATTCCAGTATGTAAATTTTCAGCCTGCCATTCTCTTTCTTGCAGAAGTGATCTGAGTGTCTAATTGCCACTCAATCACTTCTGCGGGTGGTGAAAGGGGTTCCCACCCCCCTCCTGTGGCTCTCAGGTCCGATCACGGAGGCAGGGAGTGATGTGTCCTGCGGCGATGGCTGCCCTCTACAGAGATAGAGGAACTGACGTCGTTCCCCTCTCTGTAACCCTGGAAACTGGGAGCGACAAGTTATGTCGTCACTTCCGGTTTTAGCTCTTTGTTTACCTGACCACCAGCGGCGAGGGAAGCAGCCGATCAGACTGATCTGTGTCTGATCGACTGCATGGGAGGCAAGAGGAGATATTTGGGTTCTAATAGACCCCAGATCTCTCCATAAAGCGGACCTGTCACGGCCCATGCTGTCACAAGGGATATTGTTCATCCCTTGTGATAGCAATAAAGTTCATCCAAAAAAAGTGTAAAAAGTAAATAATAAAATATGAAAAAAAAATGTTAAAGCACCCCCATCTTACAATGCTATTGCGATGCATACGTTACTCCCGTGCGCATATGTAAACGGTGATCGCACCACACATGTGAGGTATTGTCACGAACGTCAGAGCAATAATTCTAGCACTAGACCTCCTGTGCAACTCTAAACTGGTAACCTGTAAAGACAGTTAAAGCGTAGCTTAAGGAGAATTTTAAGCACCGTAGTTTGCCGCCATTCCACAGGCAGAGGCAATTTTAAAGTGTGACATATCAGGTATCTAATTACTTGGTGTCACATCATCTTTCACATTATACAAAAAGTTGTTTTTTTTTTTTTTTTAATTCATGAAAGTGTTTTTTTCCAAAAAAAAAATTGCGTTTAAAAAACCGCTGCGCAAATGCCGTGTGACATAAAAAATTGTAACACCCACCATTTTATTCTATAGGGCCTCTGCTAAAAAAATATATAAATGGGGGTTCTAAGTAGATTTTTACATGTAGGAGCGAAGTGTCAGAATTGGCCCAGATGGAAAGTGGTTAATATCTTATTTTAAAATTGCACTAGCTAAGTTAGCGCTAATAACATGGGGACACTGTATACAGTATGGGGACACTGAGAAGTTAACTGGTGAACTGCTGGAGTGCAGTAATGGTCACTGCTTGGGATGCTGAATGAGATCTATACTGGTTCGTACAGTTAACACTGAAATCTAAACTGGTCACAGCTGGGAAAGAAGAAAGTAAATGAAGCATGTTTTGTTCTTGGCAACATTTTTTGCTTTTTACATTTTAGATTAGGGTGCCTCAAAATTTTTGCATACTTTTAAAGGGTGCCAAGTCTGAAAAAAAAGAGTTGAGAAACTGCTATAGAGGAATTTATTAAAACCTGCACACATCTGTTTCAAGCGTGCCGGCCTTCATCAGTGCAATGAATGGTGTGACAGTGCGAGGCCCTGTGTCACGTACCTGATATGAGATTGAATTGACGAGGTTTGCCTTGTATTTCCAGCCCAGGCCCCACTGAAGGTGGAACAGATCATGCCAAGGGACAGGAAGAACATGAGTGCCGGCAGGTGATGATAGCAGACTATTTCTTAATTTAGCTACTACCCATTCTAACAGAGGCATGAGGCTCATTGCTTCACTGGACGTGGAGAAAGTTTTTGACTCCATGGAATGGAAGTATCTTTGGGAGGTCCTGAGCAAGTTTGGATTTGGTCCTAGATTTTTACAGTGGCTGGGCATGTTATACAAGAGCGAGGATCCACATTAATGGCACCTTTTCTGACTTCTTCCCCCTTCAGAGAGGAACCTGTCAGGGCTGTCCTCAATCACCCAGCCTATTTGCTTTAGCACTGGAGCTCTTAGCCATATTAGTTTGTGGATTCCAGCACATTGAAGGTCTCCGGGTTGGCTCTCTGAAGAAAAAAATCTCGCTCTATGTGGATAATATGCCAAGTTGCATGTTGCTGTTGATAGAAGCTCAGGCGTGGCAGTGCTGTAGCAGGTGCCCTCCCTTAGCTGCCAGGGAAGTGACGGCTCTGGTAAGGAGTGGGGAAGAGATGCAGGAAAGGTTAGACAGCTACTGGTAGTAGGGGACTCAATTATTAAAAGGACACAGAGGGCAATCTGTCCCAAGGCCTGTGGTCACTGAACAGTATGTCATTTACCAGGCGCTTGGGTTCGGTACATGGCAGAGCAGGTGGGCAGATTATTGGGTGGGGCTGGGGAAGACCCAGCTGTCATGGTACAAGTTGGCACCAATGACAAAGTGAGGGGAAGGCGGAGAGTCCTAAAAAAATATTTCAGGGAGAAGGACCTCCAAGGTGGTTTTCTCCAAAATACTACCTATGCCTTGAGCCACACCAGAGAGGCAGCAGGAGATTAGGGAACTGAACAAGTGGCTGAAGAACTGGTGTAGGAAAGAGGGGTGCTCAGGTTCCTGGAGAACTGGGCTGACTTTTTAGTCAGTTACCAGCTCTTTTATTAAGGACGGGCTGCACTTTAATGGGGATGGTACAGCTCTATTGGGAAGAAAGATGGCCACAAAGTTGGAGGGGCTTTTAGACTAGGTGTTGGTGTGGGGGGGGGGTAGAGGTAGTAATAACCAGCAGTGAGCATAGGACAGAGAGGAACAGTGGAGACACTAGTGATATTATATCCATGACATCTAATTCTGGGATTAATGAGTTACCTAATCAAAATCGAAGCCTAAGAAATCATTTGGAAAAAAAATATGCACCAATACAAAACTTAGGGGAATGTTCACAAATGCCAGGAGCCTAGTCAACAAAAGGAGGGAGGGGAGGGAGGGACAGGAAGGATAGTAGAAGGGTAGGGGTGTGTCTATATATCAGGAATAATTTATGGGTAGAAGAGCGGAGTGACATAAGTGATGGGGCAATATCATAATAAGGACAAAAAATGGCCTTTAAAAAGTACAAAGTGGAGGGGTCATTGTCAGCATTCCAACAATACAAGGAATGCAATGTGAGGTATAAGAACGCAATCAGGGTGTCTAGAAAAGACTATGAGAGACACATAGCGGAGGACAGTAAAATAATCTCAAGAAGTTTTTTAAATATATTAACAGTAAAAAGGTGAGGACTGAACACATAGGCCCCATAAAAGATGAGGAAGGGTAGATGGTTACAGATGACAAGGAGAAGGCAGCTGTGCTAAATGCTTTCTTCTCCTTAGTCTTCCAACAGAAAAAGGAGGGGTATACTGACCAGGACAGTATTGTTAGTAACACGTCACATGATCTACCCTTATAGCTAACAGAGGCCGGAGTCTGAAAAGGATTAGAGAAGCTTAACATAAATAAATCACCAGGACCAGATGGCTTATACCCAAGAGTCCTTAAAGAACTCAGTCAGGTTATAGCCAGATTGCTATTCCTAATGTTCATGGACAGCATACTGACAGGATTGGTACCAGCTGATTGGCAAAAGGCCCACGTGGTACCATTATTCAAAAAAGGGGAGAGACCTATTCCTGGGAACTATAGGCCTGTCAGTCTAACGTCGGTAGTTTGTAAACATTTTGATTGGGTGATGAGAGACCATATCCAAGAATTTGCTGAAGAAAACGGCATCATTAGCAGTAATCAGCACGGCTATACGAAAGGTCACTCTTGCCAAACCAATCTATTAACATTCTACAAGGAAGTGAGCTTCCATCTGGACAAAGGTAGGCCAGTGGATGTGGTGTATCTGGATTTTGCAAAAGCATTTGATGTAGTCCCCCACAAACTCTTAATCTACAAGCTGAGGTCTGTATGGACCATAAGCTTTGTTTTTGGATAGAAAACTGGCTACGGGGTTGTGTCCAAAGGGTTGTGATAAATAATATATATTTAGAATGGTCTAGAGTGGCAAGTGGGGTACCCCAAGGCTCTGTCCTGGGACCAATTTTGTTTAATTTATGATATAAAAGGGTGGGATACATACAGTATCTCACAAAAGTGAGTACACCCCTCGCATTTTTGTAAATATTTTATTATATCTTTTTATGTGACAACACTGAATAAATGATACTTTGCTACAATGTAAAGTAGTGATTGCACAGCTTGTATAACAGTATAAATTTGCTGCCCCCTCAAAATAATTCAACACACAGCCATTAATGTCTAAACTGCTGGCAACAAAAGTGAGTACACCCCTAGGTGAAAATGTCAAAATTGGGGCTAAAGTGTCAATATTTTGTGTGGCCACCATTGTTTTCCAGCACTACCTTAACCCTCTTGGGCATGGAGTTCACCAGAGCTTCACAGGTTGCCACTGGAGTCTTCTTCCACTCCTCCATGACGACATCACGGAGCTGGTGGATGTTAGAGACCTTGCGCTCCTCCACCTTCCGTTTGAGGATGCCCCACAGGTACTCAATAGGGTTGAGGTCTGGAGACATGCTTAGCCAGTCCACCACCTTTACCCTCAGCTTCTTTAGCAAGGCAGTGGTCATCTTGGAGTTGTGTTTGGGGTTGCTATCATGTTGGAATACTGCCCTGCGGCCCAGTCTCCGAAGGGAGGGAATCACATTTTTGTAAATATTTTATTATATCTTTTCATGTGACAACACTGAAGAAATGACACCTTGCTACAATGTAAAGTAGTGAGTGTACAGCTTGTATAACAGTGTAAATTTGCTGTCCCCTCAAAATAACTCAACGCAAAGCCATTAATATCTAAACCGCTGGTAACAAAAGTGAGTACACCCCTAATTGAAAATGTCCAAATTGGGCCCAATTAGCCATTTTCCCTCCCCAGTGTCATGGGATGCGTTAGTGTTACAAGGTCTCAGGTGTGAATGGGGAGCAGGTGTGTTAAATTTGGTGTTATCGCTCTCACTCTCTCATACTGGTCACTGGAAGTGCAACATGGCACCTCATGGCAAAGAACTCTCTGAGAATCTGAAAAAAAGAATTGTTTCTCTACATAAAGATGGCCTAGGCTATAAGAAGATTGGCAAGTCCCCGAAACTGAGCTGCAGCATGGTGGCCAAGACCATACAGCGGTTTAACAGGACAGGTTCCACGCAGTACAGACCTCGCCATGGTCGACCAAAGAAGTTGAGTGCACGTGCTCAGCGTCATATCCAGAGGTTGCTTTTGTGAAATAGACGTATAAGTGCTGACAGCATTGCTACAGAAGTTGAAGAGGTCGGGGGGTCAGCCTGTCAGTGCTCAGACCATGCGCCACACACTGCATCAAACTGGTCTGCATGGCTGTCATCCCAGAAGGAAGCCTCTTCTAAAGATGATGCACAAGAAAGCCCACAAACAGTTTGCTGAAGACAAGCAGACAAGGACATGGATTACTGGAACCATGTCCTGTGGTCTGATGAGACCAAGATAAACTTATTTGGTTCAGATGGTGTCAAGCGTGTGTGGCGGCAACCAGGTGAGGAGTACAAAGACAAGTGTGTTATGCCTACAGTCAAGCATGGTGGTTGGAGTGTCATGGTCTGGGGCTGCATGAGTGCTGCCGGCACTGGGGAGCTTCAGTTCATTGAGGGAACCATGAATGCCAACATGTACTAAGACATACTGAAGCAGAGAATGATCCCCTCCCTTCGGAGACTGGGCCGCAGGGCAGTATTCCAACATAACGACCCCAAAAACACTGCCAAGATGACCACTGCCTTGCTAAAGAAGCTGGGGGTAAAGGTGATGGACTGGCCATGCATGTCTCCAGACCTAAATCCTATTGAGCATCTGTGGGGCATCCTCAAATGGAAGGTGGACTCCGATGAGAGCTTTTGGTCGGAAAATGCGACCCTGTGTATGCTCCATCAGACTTTTGCTGGCGGAATTCCAGCCAGCAAAAGATTGAGAACAGGTTCTCTATTTTTCGGTCGGAAAAAGTTCCTAGCTGAAAATGCATTCGTCTGTATGCAATTCCGATGAGCCAAAAATCACGCATGCTCAGAATCAAGTACGAGACGGAAGCGCTTGGTCTGGTAAAACTAGCGTTCATAAGGGAGAAAGCACATTCGTCACGCTGCAAATTATTGGATCTTTTAATGCAGCACATTCTTTTGTTCTTTATAATGCTAGAAGAATGAAGTTGTTTTGCTGCTGATATTCACACAGAGTTCTGACAAACTTATTTCTTTATTTCAGATAAAAGAACCGCGCTAGAAAAAATGTATCTTAGATCAAAAAGCAGCAGTAAACAGTGCGACAACACAAAAAATCCAATATAAATTAAAAAACTGCGCTAAAAGAGAATAAATGTCCAAAAGATTTATCTCTGGGCATCAAACAGAGGCGCTAAGGATCACCCGAACACCATAAAAGTATGGAAAATAAATAGTGAGGTGCCCGACCACCGTGGCTGTAAATTGCGCTTACCAAACAGCAAGCAGTATGAGCAGATGGCTTAAAACCCAGCCCGGGCCTTTTGGGTGTAGTAAATACTTCCACTCTCTCCAGGCTCAGATCACCGTTCCCTCAGTAGATATATACCAAAAAGAGAGAAAAAACAAGAGAACTGGCCATAGTGTAGTATGTCTGAGTATCACATGTGGACACTTAGTTGCAGCAAACACCCTGGTGTGCACTTAAAACAAAAGTGATAAACCGACCACCGTGGCTGTAGAATGTGCTTACCAGCTTGCAAGCTTTAAAACGCAGATGGCTTAGAACTCAACCTGGAATCTTTAAGGGTGCTGATAGGAAGTAAGGCTATTCAATCACTACAGCCAGGAGATCCATTTCCTCAATGTGTGACCTGTGGCTGGAACTGAGGCACTGGAGGTCCCTGCATGGCCTGACACTGATCTTCCATTATCTTACATGCACAAACACCACAGAGCTCTGTACAGACCGCCGCCATTCCGGGCTGTCCAGTCACCGCACGTGCCGGTCGGTCGGTGTGTACGTGCGGTGACTGGACAGCCCGGAACGGAGGCAGTCTGTACAGAGCTCTGTGCACAATCTGGTCCAGGACTCCCAGAGATCACGAACAGCAGCAGATGACATATATGTCCCCAGGCTGTGGTACTACAACAGGCTGCGTCTTCTGTCAGACCAGACTGAATCCAGGTCATTATTTTCTTGTCTTCCTTGCAGCCTTCCCTCCACGCTTCCCTGCAACCTTTCTTGGAGGCTGTGGCTCTGGAGGTGGACTTGTGGGAGGAGGAGGAGGAGGAGGATAATGGGCGAGTGCAACTAAGTGCATGTTATCACTTATTTGGCCCCTCAACCCCTTATGAATCGCCTCAAAAATAATTTTCTCACAGATGAGGCATTGGCCCTTTTCCAATGGCTGCAATTTGGCAGCTAGATAGCAGCCATAGGCCTCTTCAGCATCGGGGGGGGCTTTTCAGGGCCACATTAGCCTCCTTAATGAGGCCCAGTGCTGCCTCCTCCACGTTACTCCCCTTCCTGGCCCTTTTTGTTGGAAGGCGGAGGAGAGGCACCTGGGATTGGGTGTGGCTACTGGACCTGGCCACCTCCTGGCTGACACTTACCCCCGCCCCCTCCTGTGTGCCACATTCCAGAGCCTCGTCCTGGCTGAGGTCTTCTAGTGTATGAAAAAGGGACATAGTTTTAGTTTTTTGTTCATCAATCACACACAATTTTCAGCTCATGACTGTTGCAAATTGAATGTTAACAAATAGAAAAAACTATCATTCTGAGCCCAGCATTTTTAATTCTTGTCACAATCATTTTTGGCCCCTACTGTCTATTGATATGTGTGACAAACCTAGCCGGGACAGAGGCTGTTGGAGAGGACTGAATGCAAGCCTGTTGCCTTTTGATTATGGGTCCTGGATTTTCAATGGAACAATACTCTTTGTGAAGTGAATTAGAAATCCAGTCTGAACTGTACTAATAGGACTCCGTCGTGTATATATTTATATATTGTATGTTGTTTGATTCTGTTGGGGACTCCTTACTGTAGATTTGTGTCCCTGAAGAGAGAGGGGGGATTCCTCCAGCAGCCCCCTGCTGATAAGACTGATTCATACTGTTGGGACACATCCTGTGAGGAGATGCTGGTGTCATCAATTCCAACTACCTGTGTTTATGTTAATTGAAGGAGCTGATCACATTGTCCTCTATACAATGTAGGAGACGGGACGACTCCTATTGGAGCTGCAGCTATTGTGTTTATACTACTGTGTGAAGCTCGGTGCCCACAAGTCTGTCATCTGGTCTGGGTAAATTTTTTAGTTAATTAGCTCATCTTAATTATGTTAATTAGGTTACAGTTGTATTGTTAGAGGAGGTTCCAACGGCATATAAAGTCTTGTAACTTTGATTCATAATAAACAGTTCTGATGTACTCCAAGACTGGTGTTGTCTAGTTCTTGGGGGTTCCTATAGCCAGATCCATTGGACTCGTGTTCCAGAACTTAGGAAGCGGTATACTGACGGAAGCACTCAAGCGGCATGTGGGACGTTCCGTGACATTGGTGGCAAGCAGCGGGAAAGCTTCCTGCAGTCTGGGACATCCAAACCTCAACTGGATCCAAGATCAGCATAGCAGATGTCAGTCACCCCAGCGGAGATATGGACCTGGCATCAGAGTTCTCGGGGCTGCAGGATCATGTTCCAGAACTTAGGAAGCGGTATACTGACAGAAGCACTCAAGCGGCGTGTGGGACGTTCATCCTGCGGATCATCCTTTCAACATACACCAGAACAGTGTCTGAGGATGAATACCTGGAGCTCAGGCAGCTGATTCGGGTGAAGCTCTGGATTGGAGCCCTTCAGCTCGCTGGTATAAAACAGGGCAAGTGCTTTCCAACCCAAGAGCAACGGCCCAGTGACCAACGGGCATTGCGGATGGCATTCCTGGGAGAGCGGCCCCAGGAGCAATGGGTGACTGAGTTGGACAGGCTGGTCCAGCAGGAGATAGAGCTGGACAATTGTTATCGGGCTCTGCAATGGCACGCAGAGGAGGGATATTTAGGGGAGACAACAGAATGCTCTCCGGAGGGATATGACTTTGGAGGCCCTGGATTGCTGTGGGAGAGCCTTACAGATCATTTTATGTTTAGTGATGAAGGGGAACCTGACCTTGAGGACCTGCGAGAATATAGAGAGGCTATGCTCGGTCTTGCAGGGGTCTCAGAGCTCAAACCTGATCTGGACCATTTGCTAAGGAAGGAACAGCATCTGGAAAGGGCATACAGGAAACTGCTAGAACAAGTTCAGCAGCATGCCAGAGAATAGGCAGTGGAAAATCCGGAGATTGCCGTCCCCAAACCTGAAGTGCTGACAACAGGGCAGAGCTCTGCTAAACTCTGCCCAGAAATGATAGCATCTTCTGGGTTCCATGGACAGGAGATGGTGAACCTCTATCCCCAGACATCAGTTGCAGAGACATGGGATTTGATAGACTTTTCTGCTGAGGAAGAACAACCTGATGAGCCTCCAGCAGAAGAGCTGCTATCAGGGCCAAAGTTCACTGTGTTCTGCCCAGCACCAACAGTGGCTTCGGCCTTCTTGATAGAAGAGGTAGTCGGCCTTTCTCCCACAACACTGACAGGGACATGTGATTTTCTGCCAGCAGCATCTATAGAGTTAAAACAAACTTCTCCAGCTGAAGATCTGGTAACTGAACAGAGGGTCCAAGACCTCTGTCCCACACTTTTACCAATTCCAGAAACTGGGGATTTAATAGACGTTTCTGTAGAGGAGGAACCATCTGGCAAACCTCCAGCAGAAGTGCTGGCAACCGGACAGAGTGTCCAAGACCTCTGCCCCACATCTGCAGCAATTGTGGAGGCCCAAGGTGTGGAGGTGGCAGTCTATCGCGAGCTGCAGATCAGGATCCAAGGAGAGAATGCAGTCATCACCTCACAACTGCAGCTTGATCTGGTGTCGGTGGATGGGGCTTCAGTCCCCACCTGTATACCCCAGGGATGCTGGGCAGTCGGCCCAGATCCCCAACAGCAGGATGGAGTGAGCCCAGTCCCCCTGTCTTCTCTCCAGGGGCAGAAAGGACTCCAGGGAGAAGGGCCAGTCCGGGCCTCTCCCCAGCGGCGGATATGTTCTCTGAGAGAGGCAGAGGATGGCTGGGTGAGTAATACTCTGTTTGGAACAATTTGTTTGGGGTACTGTGTGGGTACAGGCAGTAAAGGACTGGAATTATGGACTAACTTCGAAGTCAACCCGTCTGGGGTCTCCTCCTGTGTTAGTCTCCTGCCGAAAGGGGAGAAATGTGACAAACCTAGCCGGGACAGAGGCTGTTGGAGAGGACTGAATGCAAGCCTGTTGCCTTTTGATTATGGGTCCTGGATTTTCAATGGAACAATACTCTTTGTGAAGTGAATTAGAAATCCAGTCTGAACTGTACTAATCGGACTCCGTCGTGTATATATTGTATGTTGTTTGATTCTGTTGGGGACTCCTTACTGTAGATTTGTGTCCCTGAAGAGAGAGGGGGGATTCCTCCAGCAGCCCCCTGCTGATAAGACTGATTCATACTGTTGGGACACATCCTATGAGGAGATGCTGGTGTCATCAATTCCAACTACCTGTGTTTATGTTAATTGAAGGAGCTGATCACATTGTCCTCTATACAATGTAGGAGACGGGACGACTCCTATTGGAGCTGCAGCTATTGTGTTTATACTACTGTGTGAAGATCGGTGCCCACAAGTCTGTCATCTGGTCTGGGTAAATTTTTTAGTTAATTAGCTCATGTTAATTATGTTAATTAGGTTACAGTTGTATTGTTAGAGGAGGTTCCAACGGCATATAAAGTCTTGTAACTTTGATTCATAATAAACAGTTCTGATGTACTGGTGTTGTCTAGTTCTTGGGGGTTCCTATAGCCAGATCCATTGGACTCGTGTTCCGGAACTTAGGAAGCGGTATACTGACGGAAGCACTCAAGCGGAGTGTGGGACGTTCCGTGACAATATGTAAAACACTTTTTGTTAAATCATTCATTTGTTATCAGTAATAACATCTAGTTACAACACTAATTTTCGGACAATAAATATGTTAAAAAATACTATACCTGGCTCCAGCTGGGCTCCTCAACTTCTTCCAGGATGGAAGGCCCAGGTTGGTCCTCAGAATCCTCAGGTAGGGTTTAGGGAAGGCTGGATGAAAGTGTAGAAAGTGATATCCTGACTTCCATCTGGTCTTCCAGAAACCGCATCCTGTTGTAGTACCACAGACTGGGTACATACACATCCTCTGCTGCTGCTCCTGATCTCATGGAAGCCTGAACCTTTTTAAGCTCCTTCCTATACATGCTTCTCAAGCTACCAATTTTCTTATCCACAAACTCAATGTCTGCGTTGGGGACCTGCGTCTTCACAAACCTTCCTAGCTGGTTTATTGCGATATAACGGGTTTTTAACCTCCCACAAATTATGCATATCCCTGTATTTGTCAATGAAATGGCCCATGAATTCTGGGTCTTTGAATTGTTTCATATTTGCTGCAAGACAAAATACAAGACAAAAACACTAATATCAGGCTAAACTCTCCTAATCTTATCCCAATATAGGCCTCAATCTTGAATCAGTATAGGCCACTGATGTCCCAAGTTAAAATGTTACCTTCGTTAGAATGTTCGGCGCTTCCGGTCCTCCTTCTTACGCACACAGAATGTAGGTAGGACACACACGCGTGTTAGCTTTATATACACTGCGCATGCGTGAAACTCCGCCCGCGTCGCCCGCCCCTGACGTTCTTTCTAGAATATTCCCCGCCCCTTCTCTTTCGGCACAGTGGGAGATGAACATAGTGGAGACACAGCAGGTGCATAATAGCAGTAACGAGGAGGAAAGCCCGGAGCCAGAAATGTCCCAATCCCGGAGGAGAAGATTTAAGGCCTCAAATATGGTGGAGATGGTGGACATCTTGAAGAGGGCCGACTATGATGGGAAGTATGGACCGTACCTAAACTCAAATGTGAGAAAGGCCAAGATCATGACTAAAGTTGTGAAGAGTCTGCAAAGGAATTTTGGGGTACGACAATCCAAGGAGCAATTGAGGAAACGCTGGTCAGACCTGAAATTGAGGGAGCAGGATCAGTACAGAAGGATCAAAAAAGTGCTTCTAAAAAGTAAGTAGTTGTCGTGTGTTCCGATTATTATTATTACTTGCATGCTGCGCCATGTGCTTTTCTTTACTGTTGTACAGTTTAAAATGGCAACTTTGAGGCTAGTGGGCACAGTAATCCTTCGCAGTAAACATTGTTCGTTCACCAACTAAATACGATGTTTTAGGCAGATACAGGGTTAACTACATTTGGTCATGCTAATTTGTATTAAAAGAAGTTTAGGGCATTGTTGTCTAGATGTGTTTGTAACCGGAATGAATAGCAAACTTGATTCAGTGTAATGTAAGGAGAGGACACTTAGCAGCTGTTTACACATCTGGACTCAGGAGCACTAGTGTGGGACACAAGAACAAACTTTTTAGGGTGGCCCACACAGATGCTCCAGTGAATACTAGGGGTGTCTACATGTGTGAAACTTGTCCAAAAAAGGTAAGTATTGCAGCTTTGTTAAGGGAATAAATAATGTCTTCAACTTGGAACTCTGCCCAAACAGACAATTGTACCCCACTTCCAAGCAATGTTTCATATTCCTATTTCTGGCCTCAAATATCTGTGTGCTAAGTATACCTTTTGTTTCATTCTCATAGGGGAAAAAAGACTCGGGACGTCTGAGGACTCCAGGAACCCACCTCCTGAAGAAGGGGAACAGAGGACACCACAACCTCAGGATGTGGAGGAAGGAGAGGTGGTGGAAATTGTCACTACAACAGGTAAATGTCTGACACCACAGATTCAGGTAATAGATGTATGCCTGCATATTTATAATACATGGTGTGTATTTTTTCTTTTAGGTGATGTGCATGTTGTGGAAGAACAATCTACTCATTACAACTGACAGTGCACAAAGGCTAATCCAGGACATAATGTTTTGTAGTTGGGATTTAGACCTCATAAAAGGAAAAAAACAAGGAAATTGAACAAAGAATGAAGAACATCCAAATCCATCTGATCTAAATTACAACTTTTTTTTTTTAACTGAAAATTTAAATAACCTTTTAATACATTTTAAAAGCCAAATTTGGAAGATGACACACTGTGTGCAACATGTGCTATCTGCAATCAGGGGATATCAATGTACGTGTTTTGTGGGTGCAACCCCTTCCTCGCAACTCTAGTAGGTGAGAGGAAGGGGTTACACCCCCAAAACACGTCCATTGATCCCCCATGATGGGAGATAGCACATGTTGACATTAGGTATAGGATCAAAAGGAAAATCCCCATTTTGACTCCCAATTTGTGTGCCTCTTC
The DNA here is from genome assembly GCF_042186555.1 of Aquarana catesbeiana. NCBI lineage: Eukaryota > Metazoa > Chordata > Amphibia > Anura > Ranidae > Aquarana > Aquarana catesbeiana. The sequence continues at coordinate 544,387,289 of NC_133325.1, read as the reverse complement.
TAAATTTGGCTTTTACAGGGGTGACATCACCCCAACTGATGAAGGCAAGATCAACACATTTTTGACACTATAATGTCTGATATTGCCTTCAGTTTTTCAATGTTGAACTTTGTAAGTTCCTGAGTTGTGTATGTTATGTTTTGAAACATGCCTGTTTATGTACCAAAAAAATGTTTTCAAGGTAAAAATTTATAAAACCAAGATGTTATTTTTTTACCAAAAAAGGTTTTACAACGCACATGTGAATGTGCACTGAGTAAAAGGTTTTATACTCAACAATGTGTGGCTTCTTATTTCAATGCTCAATACCAGTTTTTGTATTAAGTTGGTGTTTACAGTAACAATAAGTGTTATTTAAATAATGGAAAAACCACTTAGCACTACAAGTGCACCAGGAGAACCTAGGAGACTGATAAAAGAAACACAAGCAGTGAATCAAATTCAAGATTTTATCATATCATTTTTTTTTTAATTTTGAAAATATTTAAAAATTTGCTGGCATAGCAATGGCCCCCCTACCCATAAAATATTCCACATATTTTTGATGCACTTCACCGGCGCTTTGGGGGGGCAAGCCAGGATGGCCAGCTTCCAGGGCTGTCATTGTTGGTTCATGAAGTCCGGCCTTAGGCCCAACTGAGGCTACATAATTAGTAGCATCTCCCTTTAAAAAGTTGTGCAAGATGCAGCACGCTAACACAATGTGGTTACGTTTGTACCCCGCCATATTTATAGCCACTAGAAATAGGTGGAACCGGCTGGCCATTATCCCAAAGGTGTTCTCCACGACTCTTCTAGCTCTGGCCAGCTGGTAATTAAAAACCCTCTTCTCTGGGGTGAGGGTACTCTGGGGGAATGGCCTCATCATGTGATCACCCAGATCAAATGCTTCATCAGCAATAAAAACAAATGGGAGTCCTTCCACGTTCTCTTCCGCAGGTGGCAATACCATGCCACCACTCTGGAGACGTGTGTAGAGCTCCGTCTAGGCAAAGACTCCACCATCCGACATCTGGCCATTCTTCTCCACGTCTACATAGAGAAACTCGTATGTCGCTGACACCACCGCCATTAACACTATACTATTAAACCCCTTATAGTTATAATAGTATGACCCCGAATGGGGTGGTGGGACGATGTGGATGTGCTTCCCATCAATTGCCCCTCCACAATTGGGAAAGTCCCAACGGTCGGCAAAGTGGGATGCCACAGTCTGCCATTCCTGTGGCGTTGAAGGAAACTGTGGAGTCAAAACATAAAAAAAAAATAGTACTTTTGCACATAACATTGCAAGCAGATTAGACACAAACATTCTTGGCCAACATCAGTATAAACATTTATTTTAAGGAGTATTTAAAGACAAAAATATAAGGTCCACTTATCAGATTCCTCACCCCCTCTGATGGCCCATTGTAAAAATTTTAGGGGGGGGGTTATAAATGAGTTTGGGAGCCAAAAAAAAGCCTCTGGCACTCTGCCTGAATTTAAGGACAATAATAACATTTGTACACATTTTAGGGGGTATTTAGGGTAAAGCACTACTATGGAGCTGACAAAATACATTGTTAAGTGACTAGGCTAGGTGTATATGGGCCCAGGATAGCATGCTGGGGAGTTTAGTGAAGGCAAATATGCATGAAGGACAAAAAAGGAGCATTAAAAGCTTACAGCATGCATGAGGATAAAGAGGACATTCACAGCATATTACAATCATGGTAATTAGGGAATGATGAAAGAAAAACAATACATTAGCATACATTAATTACATAGAATGTGATGTTAAAGGAGAAAACTTACCCTAATATAGTCCTTCTGCAGGACCTGAATGATGGCAGAACAGGTCTCTGGGATAGTGATCCCCAGAGCCTGGGGGGAGATGCCTGTAGAGAACTTGAGGTTCTGTAGACTTCTCTTCGTCACCAAGTACCGCAACGTGGCGACTAGCCTCTGCTCCGGATTGATGGCTTGCCGCATGCAGGTGTCCTGTCTGCTAATATAAGGGGACAGCAAAGCCAACAGACGGTGAAAAACGGGGTCCGTCATCTGGAGAAAATTCCTGAAATCATCAGGATTATTCTCCTGGATTTCATGCAGCAAAGGCATGTGAGAGAATTGGTCATGCTGGAGCAACCAATTCTTGACTCATGAACTCCTCCCCACCCTGTTCATGGACTGGACTTGTGTCAAAGCAAGAACCCCAACACCAAGCACCCGGATAGCACGAACTCTATGATGAGTATGTACCCGCAACATGGCTTCAAAACGGTCGGCTGGTGAGAACGGACTAATAGAACGCACTGAAAAACAGCAAGGCCTGTGAAGAGTGAGCTGAAAATCAGAAACGAGCAGACAAGAACGCACTGAAAAACAGATACAAACTGACTACACGCACTGAAACCAGATAAAAACCCACAAGCACAAACTGAAGAGCAGTAACGGACTGAAAAGCACGAAAGCTGAAAAGCGTGAATCCTCTCTCACAAAACTTCTACTAACACGAGATAAACCCGAGATTAGCAGAAGGAGCCCAAAGGGTGGCACACTGGCTATTGAACTTCTTTTTTCTAGTGCCGTCGTACGTGTTGTACATCACTGCGTTCTTGACGGTCGGAATTTGGTGTGACCGTGTGTATGCAAGACAGGCTTGAGCGGAATCCATCCATACCTTCATCATACCTTTTTGCAACCAAAATCCCGATCGTGTGTATGCGGCATTAGGGGTGTACTCACTTTTGTTGCTAGCGGTTCAGACATTAATGGCTGTGTGTTGTGTTATTTTGAGGGGGCAGCAAATTTACACTGTTATACAAGCTGTACACTAACTACTTTACAATGTAGCAAAGTGTCATTTCTTCAGTGTTGTCACATGAAAAGATATAATAAAATATTTTCAAAAATGTGAGGGGATGTACTCACTTTTGTGAGATACTGTATACTGTATATGAGTCTAGCAGCATGATATATTGTTTTTATGCAATTTTACCTGTTCATTGTATGTCCTTTTAAAAGATAATACACTATGAATCATTTCTTTTGTTTATGGCCTTTGGTATTTTGGGACATATGAATGGAGCTCCATCCTGTGAAGTGAGATAATATGAAAGGAAATCTTTGCACTGAAACCTGTGGACATCCCTGTTTTTACCTTTTGATGCTTCCTATGATCTTTTGTTCGGTGAGTACCCACTGCATTGGAGTTAAAGCTGGTGAAGGCTGGTGATCGGCAGTTGAACTTATAATTTATGCATGGAGTGTTACTCACCCGGGTGTAATTTATCAGAATGGTAACAGTATTACACCTGTAGCACCCTCTACTTAGGTAGGTGCTAGAGTTGAGATTTTTGGTGAGTGCAGGTAAATTTAGGCAGGCCTAGCTGGAAGCTAGGGCTGTTTGCTTTGATCTGAGTGGGCTGGGAGAGGCCTACAGTAGGCTGGTGACTCACAGATAGCATCACTTTTCGGTTACCTCCCTCTGGCTTCTAGAAGAGAGGAGGGGAAGAGGGGTGTCATGGTTATGCAGTAATCTTTGTCTGTCAGCTTACCTCTCCTCCATGTATTCACCTTTAGAGGCCAGCCACCCTCACCTGACTGCTTATATAATCTTCCCTCAGCATAGTTCCACCTCAGCCTCTAATTAGGAACACTATATTAACCTGTGCATTGCAAGCCAACCTTGCTGATCAACCATTGAGTGTTTAGCTTTAATGTGCAACTTGCTGTGTCTCCTACGTCTGTCCAGTTACCAATCTTGGCCTGTTCTTGACTATCCCTGTCTGCTTGTGACCCTGACCATTGGTGTGTTCTATGTTTATCCTTGTCTGCTAGTCGCCCCGACCTTTGGCTTATCACTTTACTATCCTTGTTGTTCCAGCCTGCTGCTTCCTTCCTGTTTCTCCTGTAGTCTACCATAAGTGTGAGCTGTGAGACCCTGGGGGCCGCGACCTGGAGCCAGACTGCAGTGCAGTCCATCCACAGCACTAGAGTCTCTGGTGAACACCTGCTGGCTGTTAGACTCCGCACCCTGGGGAATCTATGCTCTAACTCTGAGTGGGATCTGTGTTGGTGCTCCAGTAGACTTGCTTCTTGAACCTCCCAGAGTTCAATCCGCAGCAGTCAGTCCTAGGGTTCACTACCATATGTTGTAATATGTTCGCCAATTTATGTGGGAGATTATATTATTATATGTATGTACACATACAGTACAATATTGACCAGGCCAGAATTCAGTTGACAATGGTCGATTTGTCCAAGCCAACTCAATTTTAATATAACAGCTGATGTCCCTTTGATTTGTTGATCTTATGCAGGTCTACCTAAGTGTGTGAGGTATGGCCTGTTAATCTAATTGAACATTTCAAAGGGTACATTGTTTAAAGGACCATAGAAGAAGTATTTATTGATGGTAATTAGACTTGAGGGGGTAACAATGGGATCAAGGAGTGTTTTGGATTGGCCTAGCGGAGGCTCCCTCTTGGGGTGCTAATATATCAGGGGGGACTTGTTGATGTTAATATGCAAGAATACAGATTAGCAATGTAGGCATTATAGGACTCAAAAGGGTGTTCAGGTGGTATATGTTAATCTAATTACACATATCAAAGGGGACTTGTTGATGTTGATATGCGGGAGTGCAGATTGGGGCGGTTTATGACTGTAGCTGTTCACGGTTGGGGCTTGTTGTCTGTCTGAAAAACTAAAAGCATATCAAAGGCCTAAATGGAAACAGCCAAATTGCTCAGCCATTCAGTTTCTAGTGAATATAACATGGCATTCAGTCTATAGTTTAGTATCGTCTGTCTGTGATTATGAAGGCGCAGATCTAGGAACATGGAACTCTAAATGATATTTACTCTGCTGGATATTTTTGTCATCTATGGACTTTGGACTTTGTTCTGTGTTGGAAGTCAATAAAGTGCATCTCTCTGGAAGAATTGGGTTGCTGCGGAAGAGTACTTACATCATCATTATAATAACTACTAATTAATTATCTACACCGCTATTTATCATATCACTACACCTTAGCGGTGCACTCCTGACTCCTACGGAGTGCAGCTTTCACCTGGACTCAGGTGACCTGACAGTTTGATCAGCCATTGACCCGGCTGACGTGCCGCTTCTCACAGATGCTCCATTGCATGGCATAGTCCACAGACTTGAGACCCAGGAATCGAATCAGGTTCAGGTGATACGATTCCTCCAGGATCTGGCTTCCTGCTTTGAGCAGCTTCAGGCCTCCTTGGGAACTCTGAGTCAACAACCTCAAGTACAACCAGCAGCTGCACCTATTCTGGTCGCAGCCACACATTTACTACAATTGCCAGCTCCGCCACGTTACTCTGGGGACCCCAAGGCCTGCAGGGGGTTCTTTAGCCAGTGCACAATTCATTTTGAACTCCAGCCCCAAAACTTCCTGTCCGATCGGGCAAAGGTAGCCAATATTATATACAAATTGTAGTAAAAAACGCAATGGGTGGGGTCCTGATGACCAGTATCGTTGGTCAATTCAGGTAACAGGTTACCGGCTCACCTAATAGGGTGGTGTTCCTTATCAGAACAGGAGAAGTAGTCAAGATAAAAGGGGAGTGGGAATAGGGCCCATGGTGTCCTTACCTTTGGTGAAGGAAAAGGAACAAACTGTGGTTTAACCTGATATAACTTTATTAGAACAATTAGTAGAAAAAAAATGTTATCATTGAAAGGAAAGTTCATATACTATGAACTGCAATAGTCATATACTGCCATAAGATGGCAGCGGTGTAAAAACACTTTTTCCTTACAGCAGTCTGAATTCCCCTATGGGGTTAACATGACCATGTCTAGGCAGGAAGTGATGTAACAGGAAGTAATTCCCTGAGTGTCACTCTGCATACAAAAGGATTCTGTCCATGCAAACACTTCACCCTGAAGAAACCCACTTTACAAGTGGGTGAAACATGTCGGTGTGTGTGCCTACACATGCCCTCTGCCGATAGGCAACCTGGGCTGTTTATCACTTTTTAGCCCTCATCCTATCTCCGCAAACTGGAAATCCATGAACAACCGAAAACTGTAATGCCGCGTACACACGGTCGGACTTTTCGTCTACAAAAGTCCAACGGACGCTGACGGACTAAAGCTGGCTGGTAATCCGATCGTGTGTGGGCTTCTCCGGACTTTCAACTGACTTTTTTAGCCTCAAATCCGACGGACTTTAGATTTGAAACATGCATCAAATCTTTACGTCGTAACTACGACGGACCCCGAAGTCCGCTCGTCTGTATGCTAGTCCGACGGACAAAAAAACGACGCATGCTCATAAGCAAAAACTAAACGGAAGCACTCGGTCTAGTAAAACTAGTGTTCGTATTGTAGGTAGCACATTCATCACGCTGCAAAATCTGTGATCGTTGAATGCAGCGCATTTTATTTCTTCTTTACGAATGCTCTAAAGAACGAAGGTGTTTTGCTGTTCATAATCAGAGTTCTCCCAAACTGATTTCTGGATTCTTTTTCTCTTTGATCTCATGAATGATATAGTATGCATTTTAAAAACAATGTTTCCATACTAATAATACTTTTTCCCCTTTTTTTTTTTTTTTAGGTTTGTAAAGTTACCACAAAGAACCCATTATTCTTTTTTTTTTTTATAGTGATTATTTTTTAGTTTTTAGATAAAGTTAACCCAAAGCACCGTTTTTGGTTATGTAAATTTTTTTATTTTCAAGACTTACCACTTGAACATTATTAACATTAGTAATGTATTTTTGGTGTGTTTTTTCCAAACTCAATGAGATTGTTGACCCTTGTTAATTTAACATTGTGTGTAAAATCAATGATTTAAAAGAAAACACATAAAGTCTTTTGCTAAACTCAAAAAAGATCCATTTATTCATGGTCAAAATAAAATAAAGAGGAAGTCAACGCTGGAAAAAGTCGGTGTACAAGAAAATTGGGATCTTGCGGAGTCCATATAAGAGGGAGCACAATCTGGTCCAAGAATCCCAGAGATCAACAGCACCAGCAGATGATCTAGATGTCCCCAGACTGTGGTCCTACAACAGCCTGCGTCTTCTGTCAGACCAGACTGAACCCAGGTCATCACTTTCTTCTCTTCCCTGCAGCCTTTCCTCCACGCTGCCCTGCAGCCTTCCCTGTAGCCTTCTTTTGAGGCTGTGGCTCTGGTGTTTCAGTTGTGGCAGGAGGAGGAGGAGGAGGAGGAGGAGGGGGGGCTGCCTCATGTAGTTGGGTGTGTTTTGTGTTAGCGTGCCCTGCAGCCCCTTATGGATTGTTTCCCCAAATAGGCGCTCACAAATGAGGCGCTGCTCCCAATCCATCTGAAGAAGCCTGCTGGCTAAGTAGCAGCCATAGGATTCTTCCGCTTCGGGGGGGCTCCTTAAAAAACGGGTGGCCTCTTGCATGAGGCGCAGGGATGCGTCCTGTGTGACCATCCCCTTCCTGGCCCTTTTTTTGGGAAGGTGGAGGGGAGGCACTTGGGATTCGGTCAGGCTCCTACGGGGCCCAGCCACCTCACTTGGCCCAGCCACCTCACTGGGAGCAGCCACCTCACTGGGAGCAGCCACCTCCTGCCTGACACTGGGCCCAGCCTCCTCCAGGATGATGGTGAATCCGGCCTCCTCCAGGCTGTCCATGGGCCCGGTCTCCTCCTGCCTGCCACTTTCCCCACATTCCTCCTGGATGGACTCATCCTGTGTATAAAAAAAGGACAATAGTTTGAGTATATTTTTTTGGGTTCATCAATGACACACAGTTTGCTTCTCATGAATAGCAAATTCAATGTGAATACATCTCTTTAATAAAAGAGTCTAATCAGACACCCTAATTATTTCAAGCAGGTGCCAAACATATTTAGCCACTACTGTCAATTGATATGTATACACAATTTTGAGTGACAAATTATTTTAGACAATTATAACATCCAGTTAACATCATTAATATTAGTACAGTAAATATTTGTTAAAATAATTTACCTGACTCCAGATGGTCATATCTGGTTCATCCAGGATGGAAGACCCAGCTTGCTCCTCATCAGCCTCTGCTGGGGTGGAGGGAAGGGTGGAGGGAAGGGTGGAGGGAAGGGTTGAAAGTGATGGCCTGGCTTCATTCTGGTCATCCAGAAAACGGAGTTGATTGTAGTACCACAGCCTGGGTACATAAACATCATCTGCTGATGCTCCTGATCTCCTTGATTCCTGGATCTTCTTATGCTCCCTCTTATACATGTTCCTCAAGACCCCAATTTTCTTGAGCAATGTCTCCATTGTTGCTTCCGGGATGGTCGCCTGGACAAAGGACAGAAGTCTCTCCAGCGTTGACTTCCTCACATGCTTTGCATAATACTGAGGGTGTTTCACCTCCCACAAATTCCTCATCTCTCGATATTTAGAAATAAAAGCTGTAAGGAACTCTGGATCCTTAAATAGGGGATTCATTATATCTGGAAAAGATGAAGTCACAAGACAAAAAACACTTTTATTATAGGTTTCTGCTAACCCCTCATCATCTTCTCCCTATGTAGGCCTCATCAATCTATCAAGCCATATAGGCCGCTTGCTACAAAGTCATGACCATAAAACCCAAAAAATATATATCTAAAATTACCTTCGTTTTGTAACGTCCTGGTCCACTATCACCTACCACAGAACGTACGTACGACACGTGCGCAAGGCCCCTCTTTACACACTACGCATGTGTGAAACTCCGCCTGCGTCGCCCGCCCCTGACGTTCGATTTTAACTCATGTTCTCCGCCCATTTTTTGTTACGGCGCGTAGTGGAGTTAAATAATGGCGGAGACACCTGAAATGTTGACGACCTCAGGTAGTGGAGACAGCCCGGAGGCTGGAACGTCAACCAAATCTATGAGGCCTAGATTTAAGGCCTCTAATATGAGTTTTAAAGAGATGGTGGAGATGGTGGCCATTCTTCACAAAGACGACTATGATGGGAAGTATGGGCCGTACGCACGGCCAAATTTGCGCAAGGCCAAAATAATGGCGAAGGTCGTGGACACTTTGCAGGCATCTTTTGGGGTCCAGCGCTCCAGAGATCAACTGAGAAAAAGATGGTCTGACTTGAAACTCAGGGAGCCGGATCAATACCGACGTATCCGGAAAGTTCTTAAAAAAAGTAAGTACTTGTCGTGTTTTTCTCTTGTGTTTATTACCTTGTATACTGCTCCATGTGCTTTTCCTTCCTATACGATTTTTTGTTCATCGTTTTAAACGATCTTTTAATAAACCTCGTTACATATCTATAGATAGATCTATATATATATATATATATATATCTATATATATCTATATATATATAGATATATATAGATATATATATATAGATATAGATATAGATATATAGAGAGAGAGAGAGAGAAATATATAGAGAGAGAGAAATATAGAGATAGGTAGATAGATAGATATAGAAATGTAAAACATTCTTTTTGAATATTTTAAGTTATCTTTATTTTTTTTCTTTACATTTAGTTAGATATTTAGAGATTTTGTTCCAGATATAGAGAGAGAGAGATCAAAAGATTATTAACTATATTTTGAGATATTGATATCTATCTATCCGATATGTCTTTATAATTTTAAATATTGAGGTAAAATAGGAACTCTACACAAACCACTTCACTACAAATGTTGGAAAATTACTATGTACTAAAATATCTGTGTGCTAAGTAGAATAATAATTTTTTTGTTTCACATAGGGGAAAAATCACTCAGCCAACAAGAAGACAGTCCACCCCAAGCCAAACATGATTGGGAAATCAGCCCAAGTCCCACTGAGGATGTGGAGGAAGGAGAGGTGGGCGACATGGGCACCCCACCAGGTGAGTGTCTGACACACCAGCTTACCTTAATCTATGCATGGCTGCCTTTTGTTTAATATAATTTGTCTACTCTATTTTAGGGGATCTGGTTGTGCTTGATTCAAGCAACAGCACCACCCCCGAGGATGTGGAGGAATTATGCTACATGGGCACCCCACCAGGTCAGTGTCTGAGACAACAGCTTTATTATGGTAAGGTAAACTATGTATGTGTGCATATTTCTAAAGACATTTTTTGGTTTCATTCCACTTTAGGTACAACAAGAAGTGACTATTTCACCTCTGAAAGTGCCCAACGGCTAATTGGTCAAATAATGGCCTGGAATAAAGACATTGATGAAATGCGTAATCGGCTGGATCGTATGCAGCAGGAAATGAAGGACATGATTGATGTTTTGGGTCGAATCTAAATGCCCTTTTTTAAACCCCAAAACATCAATCATGTCCTTCATTTCCTGTTTTGCTGACCCCATTCTGGGCCTTCTCTTTCTTTTTTTGGCTGAACATAAATGGCTGTTTAACCTAATTTAAAAAAGGAGGGCTGTTTCTCGTAAATACCTAAAAAATCCACAAAAAAATAAAACTTGATTTTCTCAAAAACCCCAAAAAAATAAAAAAAAATTGATTTTAAAAAACCAAAAAAAATAACAAAACTTGATTTTCAAAAAACCAAAAAAAATAAAAAAAAATTGATTTTAAAAAACCAAAAAAAATATAAAAAAATTGATTTTAAAAAAACCAAAAAAAATAACAAAACTTGATTTTCAAAAAACCAAAAAAAATAAAAAAAAATTGATTTTAAAAAACCAAAAAAAATAACAAAACTTGATTTTCAAAAAACCAAAAAAAATAAAAAAAAATTGATTTTAAAAAACCAAAAAAAAAAAAAAAAAATTGATTTTAAAAAACCAAAAAAAATAACAAAACTTGATTTTCAAAAAACCAAAAAAAATAAAAAAAAAATTGATTTTAAAAAACCAAAAAAAATAACAAAACTTGATTTTCAAAAAACCAAAAAAAATAAAAATAAATTGATTTTAAAAAACCAAAAAAAATAAAAAAAAATTGATTTTAAAAAACCCAAAAAAATAACAAAACTTGATTTTCAAAAAAAAACAAAAAAAATAAAACTTGATTTTAAAAAACCAAAAAAAATAAAACTTGATTTTAAAAAACCAAAAAAAATAACAAAACTTGATTTAAAAAAAAAAACAAAAAAAATAAAACTTGATTTTAAAAAACCAAAAAAAATAACAAAACTTGATTTTCAAAAAAAAACAAAAAAAATAAAACTTGATTTTAAAAAACCAAAAAAAAAAAAACTTGATTTTAAAAAACCAAAAAAAATAACAAAACTTGATTTTCAAAAAAAAAACAAAAAAAATAAAACTTGATTTTAAAAAACCAAAAAAAATAAAACTTGATTTTAAAAAAACAAAAAAAATAACAAAACTTGATTTTCAAAAAAAAACAAAAAAAATAAAACTTGATTTTAAAAAACCAAAAAAAATAAAACTTGATTTTAAAAAAACAAAAAAAATAACAAAACTTGATTTTCCAAAAAAAACAAAAAAAGCCTGTTTGCGAAAATCAAAAAGCCAAAAATATTTTTTTGTGGATTAGGTAGAAATATTTAAATATAATTATATTTTTCTACATTATTAAGATATCATTATATTTTTGTCTATGAACATTTTATACTAAATGCAGAACTGAATGCATAACAACCATTAATAAAAACATCTCCTTATAGGAATGAAATAAATGTGTGGTTTGTTATTTCAAGGCTCAGTATCAGTTTGGTTATAATTGTAAAAAAGTTGTTTACAGTGGCAATGGAGCTTATTTAGACATTTAAAATTAAAATACAGTTGGCACTACAACTGCTCGACCATAACCTAGGAGACAGCCCAAAAGAAAGGCAAGCAATAAATATAATGCAAGATTTCCTCAATATTTTTTTTATTGTAAAAAATTATATATCCTGGCCCATTGCAATGGCCCCCCTACCCATAAAATAATTAACATATTGCTGTCTAACTTGACGGGCACTTTGGGGGGCCAAGCCAGTACGGACAGTATCCAGGCCCGTAAGGTTGGCATCTATTTGTCCGGCCTCAGGCCCAACTGTGCCTATATAATTCGGAGAATGTTTGTTTAAAAAGTTGTGCAGAATGCAGCACGATAAAATGATAAAATTAAGTTTGTATTCCGCCAAATTAATGGCTGTTTGAAACAGGCGGAACCGGCTGGCCAGAATTCCAAACGCATTCTCAACCACTCTTCTAGCTCTGGCCAGCCGGTAATTAAAAACCCTCCTCTCCGGGGTGAGGGTTCTTTGGGGGAATGGCCTCATGAGGTGCTTGCTGAGAGCGAAGGCTTCATCGGCAATGAAGACAAAGGGGAGTCCTTCCACGTTATCCGCATCAGGTGGCAATCCCAGGCCACCACTCTGGAGACGCTGGCAGAACTCCGTCTGGGCAAATACTCCTCCATCCGACATCCGGCCATTCTTCCCCACGTCCACATATAAAAAATCATAGTGTGCCGACACCACCGCCATTAAAACAATACTGTGGAACCCCTTATAATTAAAATAGTATGACCCCGAATGGGGTGGTGGCACAATGTGGACATGTTTCCCATCTATAGCCCCTCCACAATTGGGAAAGTCCCAACGGCTGGCAAAATGGGATGCCACAGTCTGCCATTCCTGTGGCGTTGAAGGAAACTGGGGAATCAAACAAGAAAACCAAAATCAATTAATTTGGAAGCTAACATTGCAAGAAAATTAGACAATTAAAAACATTATTCCCCAGCATCAGTATAACATTAAATAATTTAATTCTTCTGGAATAACTAATATGGAAAGGCACACTTATCAGATTGCTCACCCCCTCTGATGGAACATTGATTACATTTTAGGGGGTTGTGAAATCCCTAAAAAAGATTACTTTTAGGACACGCAGGAATTTAGGGACTAAAAAGGCTACAAGACTGCAGTTGTCGCACTCTGCAGGTGCAGTTGCTAACCAGCTTACAGTAAATGAGGTAATGTAAAAAGGCATTCATGTTGAAAGGAGTACACAATCACAGGCAAGGGCAATTAATGAAAACACTTTGAGGCTTGCATATGATTTGATGATGGAAATCAGCAGAGCTTCTGCTCATTTACTAAAGCACTGGAACAAATGCACTTGTAGAGTGCACATGCATTTTGCAAACTGCAACATATATTTGCTTTAGACAAATCAACACCACAGAACATTCAAGCCAATTTTTACGAGGGTGGGGGGGGGTTGTGAAATCTAGATAATTGCTAATTAGCAGCACACTATTTGGACTGAGTTTAGGTGGGGGTGGGTGGGGGGGTTGGGAAATCAAGATAATTGCTAATTAGCAGCACACTATTTGGACTGAGTTTAGGTGGGGGTGGGTGGGGGGGTTGGGAAATCTAGATAATTGCTAATTAGCAGCACACTATTTGGAGTGAGTTTAGGTGGGGGTGGGTGGGGGGGTTGGGAAATCTAGATAATTGCTAATTAGCAGCACACTATTTGGACTGAGTTTAGGTGGGGGTGGGTGGGGGGGTTGGGAAATCAAGATAATTGCTAATTAGCAGCACACTATTTGGACTGAGTTTAGGTGGGGGTGGGTGGGGGGGTTGGGAAATCAAGATAATTGCTAATTAGCAGCACACTATTTGGACTGAGTTTAGGTGGGGGTGGGTGGGGGGGTTGGGAAATCAAGATAATTGCTAATTAGCAGCACACTATTTGGACTGAGTTTAGGTGGGGGTGGGTGGGGGGGTTGGGAAATCAAGATAATTGCTAATTAGCAGCACACTATTTGGACTGAGTTTAGGTGGGGGTGGGTGGGGGGTTGGGAAATCAAGATAATTGCTAATTAGCAGCACACTATTTGGACTGAGTTTAGGTGGGGGTGGGTGGGGGGGTTGGGAAATCAAGATAATTGCTAATTAGCAGCACACTATTTGGACTGAGTTTAGGTGGGGGTGGGTGGAGGGGTTGGGAAATCAAGATAATTGCTAATTAGCAGCACACTATTTGGACTGAGTTTAGGTGGGGGTGGGTGGGGGGGTTGGGAAATCAAGATAATTGCTAATTAGCAGCACACTATTTGGACTGAGTTTAGGTGGGGGTGGGTGGGGGGGTTGGGAAATCAAGATAATTGCTAATTAGCAGCACACTATTTGGACTGAGTTTAGGTGGGGGTGGGTGGGGGGGTTGGGAAATCAAGATAATTGCTAATTAGCAGCACACTATTTGGACTGAGTTTAGGTGGGGGTGTTGGGAAATCTAGCTAATTGCTAATTATAAGCACACTAAATACACTCAAACAAAATACATTCAAAATGAGTAGACTAGGTGGATATGTTCCCATCACTTCATGCTGGGAAGGTTATTGAAGGAAAATATACATGCATGACAAAAAATAACAGGAAAAAAATCCAGCATGTGTGAGGATAAAAAGGGGACATTCACACTATATTGCAATGATGGTAAGTAGTGTTTGAAGCAAGAAATACATTACATTATCAAAGATTACATAAAAGAACATGTGATGCTAATAAAAGAAAAATATCTTACCTTAATATAGTCCTTCTGCAGGACCTGGATGATGGCAGAACAGGTCTCTGGGATAATGATCCCCAGAGCCTGGGGGGAGATGCCTGTCGAGAACTTAAGGTCCTGCAGGCTTCTACCTGTGGCCAAATACCGCAAGGTAGCGACCAGCCTCTGCTCCGGAGTGATGGCTTGCCTCATGCAGGTATCCTGCCTGCTGATATAGGGGGTCAGCAAAGCCAACAAACGGTCAAAAACGGGGTCCGTCATCCGGAGAAAGTTCCTGAAATCCTCAGGATTATTCTCACGGATCTCACGGAGCAAAGGCATGTGACAGAACTGGTCACGCTGAAGCAACCAATTCTTGGTCCATGAACTCCTCCTCGCCCTGTTCATGGACTGGTCTTGGGCTGAAGAATAAACTACAGCACCAAGCACATACAATGCACGAGCTCGACGACGAGTACGTACAGGTAACATGGTTTCAAAACGGTCGGCTGGTCAGAATGCACTAAACAGAACGCACTGAAGAACAGCAAGGCCTGTGAAGAACGACCTGAAAATCAGGAACGAGCGGCCAATAAAACAAAGATTTCTCAATGCCAACTGACCAAACGCACTGAAAAGCAGATACAAACCTCACAAGCACAGACTGAACAACAGTTAAAACGAACTGAAAAATACGAGTCTCACAAGCGCGAATCGTCTCTCACCAAACTTCTACTAACACGAGATAAACACGAGATTAGCAGAAGGAGCCCAAAGGGTGTCGTACGGGCTATTGAACTTCCGTTTTATAGTCTCGTCGGACTTGGTGTACGTCACCGCGTACTAGGCTGTCATACTTTTGTGTGGTCGTGTGTAGGCAAGTCCGTTCGTAAGAAAGTCTGCCGCAAGTCCGCCGAAGGTACGCAGGAAGTATGTCGGACAGGCTGTCGGACTTTTGTAGACGAAAAGTCCGACCGTGTGTACGCGGCATAAGTAAATGGCCATCGGCCCCATGCTGGTTTTGAGTGGATAACATCCTGTGCGTGTCACCAAGACTAGGAATACAGAGATTTGCATCCTGCACACCTGTGGATCCCTGCAAAGGACTCTGGATTCACCACCTTGTCGCTGCAACTGAGGACCGATCTAATATCATCTAAACAGTGAGGCTCTTTTCAACTGGTATATCCAGCAAGCCATCACAGCCTGAACATTTGTTTTGAGGCTCTGTGTTTTGACTCAGCTGACTATACTATCCTATCCCCCCTATATGCGGTGCTATCTTTAATGTTTCATGGAAACATGGTACTGACTAGGGATGAGCCGAACACACCCCTGTTCGGTTCGCAAAAGAACATGCGAACAGGCAAAAAATGTGTTCGAACACCGCTAAAGTCTATGGGACACGAACATGAATAATCAAAAGTGCTAATCTTAAAGGCTTATTTGCAAGTTATTAAAAAGTGTTTGGGAACCTGGGTCCTGCCCCAGGGGACATGGATCAATGCAAAAAAAAGTTTTAAAAACGGCCGTTTTTTTCGGGAGCAGTGATTTTAATAATGCTTAAAGTGAAACAATAAAAGTGTAATATTCCTTTAAATTTCGTACCTGGGGGGTGTCTATAGTATGCCTGTAAAGGGGTGCATATTTTCCGTGTTTAGAACAGTCTGACAGCAAAATGACATTTCAAAAGGAAAAAAAAAGTCATTTGAAACTACTCGCGGCTATTAATGAATTGCCAGTCTGACAATACACATAAAAGTTCATTGATAAAAACGGCATGGGAATTCCCCACAGGGGAACCCCGAACCAAAATTTAAAAAAAAAAAATGACGTGGGGGGTCCCCCTAAATACCATACCAGGCCCTTCAGGTCTGGTATGGATATTAAGGGGAACCCTGGCCAAAATTTAAAAAAAAAATGGCATCTGGTATGGATTTTAAGGGGAACCCCACACCAAAATTTTAAAAAAATGGCGTGGGGTCCCCCCAAAAATCCATACCAGACCCTTATCCGAGCACGCAACCTGGCAGGCCGCAGGAAAATAGGGGGGGACGAGAGAGCGTCCCCCCCTCCTGAACTGTACCAGGCCACATGCCCTCAACATTGAGAGAGTGCTTTGGGGTAGCCCCCCAAAACACCTTGTCCCCATGTTGATGGGGACAAGGGCCTCATCCCCACAATCCTTGCCCAGTGGTTGTGGGGGTCTGCGAGCAGGGGGCTTATCGGAATCTGGAAGCCCCCTTTAACAAGGGGACCCCCAGATCCTGGCCCTCCCCCCTGTGTGAAATGGTAAGGGGGTACTTGTACCCCTACCATTTCACAAAAAAGTGTCAAAAATGTTAAAAATGACAATTGACTGTTTTTAACAATTACTTTATTTAAATGCTTCTTCTTTCTTCTATCTTCTTTCTTCCTTCGGTTTCTTCCTCCATCTTCTTCTTCTGGTTCTTCCTCCGGTCTTCTCGTCCGTCATCTTCCTCCGCGGCGCCAGCGTCTTCTTCCCTTCTTCTTCACCATACGTCAGAGGGGGGTGGGGTCACCGGGTGGCCCCGCCCTCCGCTATTTAAGAACCGTCAGAAGAGGAGAAGCGTCACACAGCGGGAGCCTCCCATCTTGGTGGATGCGGAGTGGCCCAAGAAGAAGAAGGGAAAAAGACGCCGGCGCCGCGGAGGAAGATGCCGGACGAGAACACCGGAGGAAGAACCAGAAGAAGATGGAGGAAGAAACCAAAGGAAGATAGAACATAGAAGAAGCATTTAAATAAAGGAATTGTCAAAAACTGTCTCTTGTCATTTTTAACATTTTTGACAGTTTTTTGTGAAATGGTAGGTACCCCCTTACCATTTCACACAGGGGGGAGGGCCGGGATCTGGGGGTCCCCTTGTTAAAGGGGGCTTCCAGATTCTGATAAGCCCCCCGCCCGCAGACCCCCACAACCACCGGGCAAGGGTTGTGGGGATGAGGCCCTTGTCCCCATCGACATGGGGACAAGGTGTTTTTGTTGAGGGCATATGGCTCTCTGATTCCCCCTCTTTTCCTGCGGCCTGCCAGGTTGCGCGCTCGGATAAGGGCGTGGTATGGATTTTTGGGGAGACCCCACGCCATTTTTAAAAAAAATTTTGGTGCGGAGTTCCCCTTAAAATCCACACCAGACCTGAAGGGTCTGGTATAGATTTTGAGGGGGACCCCACGCCATTTTTTTTTTAAATTTTGGCCGGTGTTCTCCTTAATATCCATACCAGACCTGAAGGGCCTGGTATGGAATTTAGGGGTACCCCCCATGTCATTTTTTTTTTTTCATTTTGGTTCGGGGTTCCCCTGTGGGGAATTCCCATGCCCTTCCAGACCCTTCCTGTTAAGATGTCGGTAGGGACATGCCACCAGGAGTGGATATCCTTCCTTATCTTACCTAAGGCCTCATCTCCTATCGTTTTAGGTCTTCCTTGGTTACGGCTCCATTCTCCACACGTTGACTGGACTGCTGGACAGATCTTGGCTTGGGGTCCCTCCTGTTCCTCATCCTGCCTACTCAAGGTTGCCCCAAAAGAGAAACGTCCTGTTGCCACCATCCCAGTATCTTCTGCTCTTCTTGCTGCATATAGCGATTTCTGGGATGTGTCCTGCAATAGTCGGGCTGATGCACTCCCTAGGTCATGTGGCACTCTGGATGAGGAGCCCACCTGTGGACCTGAGCCAATCATTCACTCCAATTTGCATAACCATTTACCTTTGCCTGTCCCTAAACTCCCTTGGACGCACTGCCAGGCTAACTTGTCCACTAGTTCCACAGTCGCTACGCCCTGCGATGCGATCGGGGTAGTCGCTACACCCAGCAATGCTATTCAGTCGGCCTCTGCACCAGTTATGCCAGTCCAGCCTATGCCCAGTGAGCTTCCTGCTTTTTCTTATTCAGGACCTTCTGTAACCTTGCCTCACTCTACTACTACCACGTCCATTCAAACCTGTCTTAGAGGCTCAATCCATCCTTTGGATAGACTGCCCCATTCGGCCAAGTGGGGGTTTTCAACCTTTCTTTCTGGACTCTGGACACTGCATCCTGCTTGTGTTTTAGCTATCCAGCTTGACTCTCTTGTGACACGTCACCTTCTAACCAACCTGATCTCAGGGATCCACTGACCTCTGCCCAGTCTGATGGTCCTGTGCTGGATATCCAGCCCATCTTTAAGGATCTGGGGAACCCTGCTCAGACTCCTGATGGTCTTCTCATGCCCTTACCCATTCCTAAGAAGCCTTTACTCCTCAATAAGTCCTCTCGTCCTCTCCCTAGCTCGGTTTTGGTCTCTGAGGATAATCTAAAGTACAAGGTTAGTCAAGTTCTGGATTCCCGGCGCCGTAGAGGCATTCTTCAGTACCTCGTACATTGGAAAGGGTTTGGTCCTGAGGAGAGGTCTTGGATCACTGCATCTGAGATCTTTGCGCCTCGTCTGTTGAGGAGGTTTCATCTGGAGTTTCCCTTAAAGCCTGGGCCCAGGCAGGGGAGGTCTTGTAAGAAGAGGAGAAGGAGGATGGGCAAGCTCACATACATGGCTGTTCTCAGTCAGCTGGGCCCCCAACCCCCTCTGAAGGGCCTGAGCAAAAATTCCCTCAGAGGAAGCATTGGCCCTCCTCCAATTTCAGCAATCTAGTGGCTATATAGCAGCCATAGGCCTCTTCAGCGTCGGGGGGGCTTCTGAGGACATCACTTGCTTCCCTAATGAGGCCCAGTTCTGCCTCCTCCGTGATCGTCCCCTTCCTGGGCCTTTTTGTTGGAAGGTGGAGGGGAGGCACCTGTGATTGGGTGAGACCACTGGGCCCGCCCACCTCCTGGCTGACACTGAGCATGCCCACCTCCTGGCTGACACTGGGCACGGCCTCCTCCTGCCTGCCACTTTCCAGACCCTCCTCCTGGCTGAGCTCATCCTGTGTATAAAAAAGGGACATAGTTTTAAGCTGGCCATACACCTATAGATTATCTGCAGATTTTCTATGGTTAGATGGAAAAAGTGGGAGATTCCTCCATCCACACAGTTTAGCGAACATGGAGAAATCTGTTGCACTTTTTCCATCTAACCATAGAAAATCTGCAGATAATCTATAGGTGTATGGCCAGCTTTAGTCTTTGGTTCATCAATCACACGCAATTTTCAGCTCATGACTTGCAAATTGAATGTTAATAAATAGAAAAGACTATCATTCTGAGCCCAGCATTTTTCATTCTTGTCCCAAACATTTTTGCCCACTACTGTCAATAGATATGTAAATCTCTTTTTTTTTAATCATTAATTTGTTCAGTTCAGTTTAGTTAAAGCTACAAGTTAGTTTAGTGTGACCTCTGCACAGTGTTCAGCTAAAACTACAAGTTAGTGTAGTGCACAGTGTTCAGCTAAAGCTACAAGTTAGTGTAGTGAGACCTCTGCACAGTGTTCAGCTAAAGCTACAAGTTAGTGTAGTGCGTCCTGCTCACAGTGTTCAGCTAAAACTACAAGTTAGTGTAGTGCGACCTCTGCACAGTGTTCAGCTAAAACTACAAGTTAGTGTAGTGAGACCTCTGCACAGTGTTCAGCTAAAGCTACAAGTTAGTGTAGTGCTTCCTGCTCACAGTGTTCAGCTAAAACTACAAGTTAGTGTAGTGCGACCTCTGCACAGTGTTCAGCTAAAACTACAAGTTAGTGTAGTGAGACCTCTGCACAGTGTTCAACTAAAGCTACAAGTTAGTGTAGTGCGTCCTGCTCACAGTGTTCAGCTAAAACTACAAGTTAGTGTAGTGAGACCTCTGCACAGTGTTCAGCTAAAGCTACAAGTTAGTGTAGTGCGTCCTGCTCACAGTGTTCAGCTAAAACTACAAGTTAGTGTAGTGCGACCTCTGCACAGTGTTCAGCTAAAACTACAAGTTAGTGTAGTGAGACCTCTGCACAGTGTTCAGCTAAAGCTACAAGTTAGTGTAGTGAGACCTCTGCACAGTGTTCAGCTAAAGCTACAAGTTAGTGTAGTGCGTCCTGCTCACAGTGTTCAGCTAAAACTACAAGTTAGTGTAGTGAGACCTCTGCACAGCGTTCAGCTAAAGCTACAAGTTAGTGTAGTGCGTCCTGCTCACAGTGTTCAGCTAAAACTACAAGTTAGTGTAGTGAGAACTCTGCACAGTGTTCAGCTAAAGCTACAAGTTAGTGTAGTGCGTCCTCCTCACAGTGTTCAGCTAAACCTACAAGTTAGTGTAGTGCGAGCTCTGCACAGTGTTCAGCTAAAGCTACCTGTAGAAGGTTGGTGGTGTTTTCCTGATCCTATCACTACCGCAGGCAGCTAAATAAGCTACAAGTTAGTGTAGTGCGAGCTCTGCACAGTGTTCACCTAAAGCTACCTGTAGAAGGTTGGTGGTGTTTTCCTGATTCTATCACTACCGCAGGCAGCTAAATAAGCTACAAGTTATTTTTTGGTGAGCTCTGCACAGTGTTTACCTAAAGCTACCTATAGAAGGTTGGTGGTGTTTTCCTGATCCTATCACTACCGCAGGCAGCTAAATAAGCTACAAGTTATTTTTTTGCGAGCTCTGCACAGTGTTCAGCTAAAGCTACCTGTAGAAGGTTGGTGGTGTTTTCCTGATCCTATCAATACCGCAGGCAGCTAAATAAGCTACAAGTTAGTTTTTTGCGAGCTCTGCACATTGTTCAGCTAAAGCTACCTGTAGAAGGTTGGTGGTATTCTCATACTACAAGCAGGCAGTTGATTTTGCTAGCTGCAGTATCAGTACATATATATATATATATATATATATATATATATATATATATATATATATCCCAGCTTAGTGCAGTTACAGGCCATTAGTATGTCTGGAAGGCCAACAAGGAGAGGCAGACAGTTACAAGCCAGTAAAAGAGGGCAAGCAGGCTCTGTGTCTAGAGGCAACAGTGCTGGTCGTGGAGACGGTGCATCCTCATCAGCACGTGGCCGTGGGACACGCTTGGCCTTTTTTTCGGCAGCTGGCCGTGTTGAGCCGCAACATGCGGAAGACTTGGTCGAGTGGATGACCAAGCCGTCCTCATCCTCCTCATCCTCTCTCACCCATGCTCAGGGTACTTTGTCTGGCACAGCAGCGGCCTCTTCCCTCGGCTCAATGTCATCAGTGACTCCTTCCCTAGCCCCACCATGTCCTCCTGAGGAGTCCCTCCAACTGTTTGACCACAGTGTTGGGTACATGCTCCAGGAGGATGCCCAGCGTTTGGAAGGCTTTGATGATGATACTGAGCTAAATGAAGGCAGTAACGTGAGCACGAACAGAGGGGGTGCCCAAGAAGGACAGCAATCTGGCAGTCATGCTCCCCCTGCTGCAGCATACTGCCAGGTTTGCTCCAGTGATGAGGAGGGAGGGGATGATGAGGTCACTGACTCAACGTGGGTGCCTGATAGGAGAGAGGAGGAGGAGGAGGCGGCACATCACCAATGAGGCAGGATGCCCTCCAGGGGCCAGCCTAAGGGCGGCACACTGACTGCATCACACCCCAAAGCTCCACATGTGCAGGGCGCTGCAGTCTCTGCGCGTTATTCAAAAAGTTCTTTGGTGTGGGCCTTTTTTGAGACGAGTGCATCAGATTGCACCACTGCTATTTGCAACATATGTCTCAAGCGTATCTCGCGTGGCCAAAACATCTCCCGCTTGGGCACCACATGCTTGACCAGACATATGTTGACCTGCCATGCAGTTCATTGGCAAGCGTATTTAAAAGACCCACACCAAAGAACAAAGAGGACCTCTCCTTGCTCCTCATCAGCTGAGATCTCCAACCCCACTATACCTTCAGTCCTCTCTGAGACCTGCACTGAGAGGACTGAAGGTGTAGAATTAGGTGTGTCACAGCCAAGTACTTGTGGGCAATCTGCTTTCGGTACACCGACGTTAGATTGTACCAGGCAAATTTCCCTGCCCCAGCTGCTTCACCACCGAAAGAAGTTCGCTCCCAGCCATCCACATGCCCAGCGGTTGAATGCTAGCTTGGCAAAATTGCTAGCACTTCAACTGCTGCCTTTTCAGTTGGTAGACTCTGTCCCCTTCCGTGAGTTTGTGGAATGTGTGGTTCCTCAGTGGCAGGTACCCAAACGCCACTTTTTCTCACGGAAGGCGATTCCGGCTCTCTACCGGCATGTGGAAGGCAATGTCTTGGCCTCGCTGGACAGGGCGGTCAGCGGTAAGATGCATATAACCGCTGGCTCATGGTCCAGCAGGCATGGACAGGGACATTACCTAAGTTTCAGCGTGCATTGGGTGACTCTGCTGGCAGCTGGGAAGGTTGCAGGACAAGGTGCAGTAGTGTTGGAGGTTGTTCCGCCACCACGCCTCCAAAATGCCACTACTAATGATTGTGACACACCTCTCTCCTCCACCCCCTCCTCTTCTTCTTCCTCCATGGCCTCTTCCTGTGCTTTGTCCTCGGAACCAGCAGTGCTCCGTAGGCGTTCAAGGGGCTACGCAAGTATGCAGGCCAAAAGATGACATGCGGTGCTTGAGCTGGTGTGCTTGGGGGACAGGAGCCACACTGGGGCAGAGGTTCTGTCAGCTCTGCAGGGGCAGGTTCAGATGGCAGGAAGGCAGGAATGGTGGTTTGCGACAATGGCACCAACCTCCTCTCTGCCCTCCGACAGGGACAAATGACCCATGTGCCCTATTTGGCTCACGTCCTTAACTTGGTGGTGCAGCAGTTCTTGGGCAGGTACCCGGGCTTACAGGATGTCCTGAGGCAGGCCAGGAAAGTCTGTGTGCATTTCCGCCAGTCATATAATGCCAGTGCTCGGCTGGCAGACCTCCAAAAGGAGTTTAACCTGCCCAAGAACCGCCTAATCCGTGACATGCCCACCAGGTGGAACTCAACGTTGGCCATGCTGCAGCGGCTGCACACGCAGCAGAGGGCCATCAATGAGTACCTGTGCGACTATGGCACCAGGACAGGGTCAGGGGAGCTTGTTTTTTTTTCCCCACGCCAGTGGGCCATGATCAGGGATGCATGCACTGTCCTGTCACCATTTGAGGAGGCCACGAGGATGGTGAGCAGTGACAGTGCATGCATCAGTGACACTGTCCCCATTGTCCACCTGTTGGAGCACACGCTGCGTGGAATAATGGACAGGGCACTTCACTTGAGGCAGAACAGAGGCAGGAAGAGGAGGACTTTCTTAGCTCTCAAGGCCCCTTTTATCCAGACAGTGTTCGTGCGTGCCCACCGATCACACAGGAAGAGGAGGAGGAAGAGGAGGAGGATTGTGTCAGTATGGAGGTGGAGCCTGGCACTCAGCATCAGCAGCAGTCTTTAAGGGATCGGTCCCAAGAAACACATGAACATGTGGCTGGGAGGAGGTGGCTGCGGACCACGTCGTCCTTAGTGACCCAGAGGACTCCGGACCGAATGCCTCAGCAAACCTACGCTGCATGGCCTCCCTGATCCTGCAAAGCCTGCGTAAGGATCCTCGTATTCGTGGTATCAAGGAGAAGGACCAATACTGGCTGGCAACCCTCCTTGATCCACGTTACAAGGGTAATGTTGCGGACCTTATCTTGCCATCGCAGAGGGAGCAGAGGATGAAACCTCTTCGGGAGGCCTTGCAGAAAGGTCTGTGCAATGCGTTGCCAGAGACTGGGAGGTTACAAACTCCTGTTTCTGGACAACGTGTTGCTGAGGCTTTGGTCAGTCAAAGAAGGAGCGGTGGAGAAGGTGACCGTCTGACCGATGCGTTCAGACAATTTTTTGGTCCGCAGCCCCAAGGTATGATCGGTTCCATCAACCTTTGCCAGCGTCTGTTTTACACGGTACAGGAATACCTAGAGGCAAGATCTGACTTGGACACCTTTCCCACCGAAAATCCTCTGGGTTACTGGGTCTTGAGGATGGATCACTGGCCAGAGCTTGCACAGTATGCAATTGAGCTACTGGCCTGTCCTGCATCCAGCGTTCTTTCAGAACGCACATTCAGTGCTGCTGGAGGCTTTGTAACCGATCACAGGGTGCGTCTGTCCACCGACTCGGTCGATCGACTGACCTTCATAAAAATGAATCAGTCTTGGATCACCACCAGCTACCAAGCACCTGATGCTGATGTAACCGAATAATTTTTTTGCTGAGTGACTATCCCTGAGTAATTATCCTCTTCCTCCTCAATGATCACGCTGATAGCTTGTAAGAACATTTTTGGTTCTGGGCGCCACCACCAGTGTTTAACGTCCAATTTTTCAGCCCCTGTTTAACAGGGGCGTGTAATTACAATTTTTGATGCAATACTTTGCAGCAGGGCTCGTTTCTGCATTCCAACTAGAGTATCTGTGAGGGTTTGCAGTGTTGTGGCACCAGCACCAGTGGCTAAGGCCCAATTTTTCTGCCCCTGTTTAACAGGGGCGTGTAATTACAATTTTTGATGCAATACTTTGCAGCAGGGCTCGTTTCTGCATTCCAACTAGAGTATCTGTGAGGGGTTGCAGTGTTGTGGCACCAGCACCAGTGCCTAAGGCCCAATTTTTCAGCCCCTGTTCAACAGGGGCATGTAATTACAATTCTTGATCTAATATTTCACAGCAGGGCCCGTTTCTGCACCCACCAAGAGTGAGTGAGGACTTACAGTGTTGTGGCACTAGTACCACCACCACCAAAGGCCCAATTTTTCTGCCCCGTTCAACAGGGGCATGTAATTACAATTCTTGATCTAATATTTCACAGCAGGGCCCTGTGAGGGCTTACAGTGTTGTGGCCACAACAACACCTAAGGCCCAAATTTCTGCTGAGTATATAGGGCAGGCCCCTACTTTCAAACATCCAACTTACAAACGACTCCTACTTGTAAACGGAAGGAGACAACAGGAAGTGAGATGAAATCTACTCCTAGGAAGGGAAATTCTCTCCTGTAAGAGTTAATATGGGAAAAACATTTCTCCTTTCCACTGATGCTTTCCAATCCTTGTTCCACAAAAAACCCCAAATTTTCAAAAAACATTTGTCATTGGGACAAAAAGTGAGGTGAAATCTTCTGAAGAGGAGGACAGACAGCAAAACAAATGTCACGGGGGTGATAACCCTTCCCTATGTTTTCCAAAATGCTTAAAAAAGATTTTTTGGCTGGAGCTAAACACGTTAAAAAGTACCAGTTCAAAATTACAAACAGATTCTACTTAACAACAAACCTACAGTCCCTGTCTTGTTTACACCGCCTGTATACTGCTGTTCAGAGTATATAGGGCCTGGTGGCCCCACGCCTTTCCTTTTTTTAATTTAGGTGCGGGATTCCCCTTAATACCCATACAAGACCCAAAGGGCCTGGTAATGGACTGGGGGGTACCCGTGCTGTTTGTCTCACTGATTTTCATCCATATTGCCAGGACCCGACATTACATTAAAGCTGCAAGCAGTTTTAAATGACTTTTTTTCCTTTAAAAATTACATTTTGTGCAGGGACTGTTCTAAGCACGGGAAACACGCGCCACTTTACAGGCATACTATAGACACCCCCCAGGTACGATATTTAAAGGAATATTTCACTTTTTTTTAACTTTAAGCATCATTAAAATCACTGCTCCCGAAAAAAACACAGTTTTTAAAAGTTTTTTTTTGCATTGATACATGTCCCCTGGGGCAGGACCCGGGTCCCCAAAACCTTTTTAGGAAAATACCATGCAAATTAGCCTGTAAAATTAGCACTTTTGATTTCGAACGTTCGAGTCCCATAGACGTCAATGGGGTTCTAATGTTCGTGCAAATTTTCGGTCCGTTGGCAGGTTCTGGTGCGAACCGAACCGGGGGGTGTTCGGCTCATCCCTAGCCTCAATCTTGAAGCAGTATAGGCCACTGATGGCCCAAGTTAAAATTTTACCTTCGTTTAGGACGCTCGCCACTTCCGTTCCTCCTTCCTCCGCACACAGATCGTACATACTACACACGCGTTAGCTTGATATACACTGTGCATGCGTGAAACTCCACCCGCGTCGCCCGCCCCTGATGTTCTTTCAAGAATATTCCCTGCCCCTTCTCTTTCGGCATGCAGTAGGAGCGATATGGCGGAGACAGAGCAGATGTGTGATAATAGCAGTAACAAGGAGGAGGAAAGCCCGAAGGCAGAAACGTCCCGATCCCGGAGAAGATTTAAGGCCTCAAATATGGCCTTTATAGAGATGGTGGAGATGGTGGACATCTTGAGGAGGAACGACTATGATGGGAAGCATGGACCATACCTAAACCCAAATGTTAGAAAGGCCAAGATCATGACAAAAGTTGTGAAGAGTCTGCACAGAAATTTTGGGGTACGACGATCCAAGAAGCAATTGAGGAAATGCTGGTCAGACCTGAAACTGAGGGAGCAGTGAAATTAAATGGCGACTTTCATGTTCGTGGGCACAGTAATCGGTCGTAGGAAACATTGTTCGCTCATTATATAAGATGTTTTGGGCAGATAAAGGTTAAATACATTTGGTCATGCCTATTTGTATAAAAATAAGTTTTGTACATTGCTGTCTAGATGTGTTTGTAACTAGAATGAAATGCAAGCTTGATTAAGAGAGGACACTCAGCAGCTGTTTACACATCTGGACTCAGGAGCACTAGTGTGGGACACAAGAACAAACTTTTTAAGGTGTCCCACACAGGTACTCCAGTGAATACTTGGGGTGTCTCCATGTGTGAAAATTGTCACAAAAAGGTAAGTATTCCAGCTTCGGCAAGGTAAAAAATCATGTCTTCTGCTTGGAACTCTGCCCAAAACAGACAATTGTACCCCACTTCCCAACAATGTTTCATATGACCACACCCCGAGGATCTGGAGGAAGGAGAGGTGGAGGAATTTGGCGAACGTGTCACCACAACAGGTAAATGTCTGACATCCCAGCAATATATGTATGCCTGCATATTTATAATACATGTTTTTACTCAAATTTTTAGGTGATGTGCTGGTTGTGGAAGAGCAACCTGAACATTCCACAAGTGACAGTGCACAAAGGCTAATCCAGGACATCATGGTGTGGAATCAATGTTATGGAACAACAAATGAAGAACATGACTGATGTGTTGGGGAGAATCTAAATATCTTCCAAATGCCACCATTTTACCATTTGTTGTACTAACCAAAACATTTTTTTTTACATTTTATAAGCCAAATTTTGAGGATGCACACGGTGTGTCAACATGTGCTATCTGCCATCAGGGAATATCAATGTACGCATTTTGTGGGTGCAACCCCTTCCTCGTAACTCTAGTAGGTGAGAGGAAGGGGTTGCACCTCCAAAACACGTCCATTGATCCCCCATGACGGGAGATAGCACATGTTGACACTAGGCATGGGATCAGGAGGGAAATAGCCATTTTGACTCCCAAATTGTATCTTCAAAATTTGGCTTTTACAGGGGTGACATCACCCCATCTGATGAAGGCAATATCAACACATTTTGGACATACTATAATGTCTGATGATGCCTTCATTTTTTGTACGTTGAACTTTGTAAGTTTCAGAGTTGTGTATGTTATGTTTTGAAACATGCCTGTTTATACCAAAAAAAAAAAAAAATTGTAAAAAACTTGAGAAAAAGAAAAAAATATTTTCCCAAAAAAATGTATAAACACATGTGAATGTGCACAGAGTAAAAAGTTTGATAATCAACAATGTGTGGCTTCTTCTTTCAATGCTCAATACCAGTTTTGTAAGTAATTTTGTGTTTACATTGACAATGAGGCTTATTTACTAAAGGAAAATACACTTGGCACTACAAGTGCACTAGGAGAACCTAGGAGACAGCTAAAAAGAAACACAAGCAATAAAGAAATTTCAAGATTTTATCAGATAATTTTTTTTATTAAAAACCTATTTAGACATTGTCTGGCATAGGAATGCACCCCCCCCCCACCCGTAAAATATATATATATATAATTTTTTTTTTTAAAGAATTTTTATTGTGCACATAACAGAAGAAGCATACATCACAGTAGATAGGGTTACATCATCAACTAGAAAGCAGAAATTGCATATCCATTACATCACCAGTGCAAATATCCATCTACCTTTCCTATGCCATGTGGATTTCCAACCTTTTTCTACTATTGTAGTATATGTGCATTTTTGTTTGTTTTTTTTATTTTATTTTAACAAAGCAAGAGAGAAACTCTCATAACAATAAACCACCACCACCCCCACCCAGTGCTCTCCCTGGGAGAGATGACAGACCAGGCATCCCGCCCTCGGAGAGTGAACGCCTCCTCCGTACTCCCCAACCAGAGAAGAGAACCCCCCCCCCCCCGAGATGTCTGCATTCAGTGTTCTGTGCAATAAAAAACATGAGAATCCATGCCCTAACACCGTAAGAGGAGAATGTCTCCTATCTTCCCGTCATTTTTTGTTTGAGAGCAAAAAACAGTTCCTACTACCTAGTATTCAGTGGTTCTTCCTCCTCCAGTGTGTTTTCAGAGTCCACCAATCTAAACCATACCTTCCTAAACTTCTTGGGAGCTCCCCTAGCTTCATAGGTCATCTTATACATCATCACGTCCGCATTTACTATTTTTATTCACATTCCCAGAGTCAATTGTTTATCATGAATCCAGCGTCTGGCAATGAGTTTCCTCACCTCAAAGTATAGAATCCTAAGGAACAATTTAGTACATGTATTAATCTCCTCCTGATCAAAGACCCCGAGGAGGCAGCGTAGGGGAGAGCAAATGTTAGGCAAGGCAAACTTATCGGAAATAAATTCAGTTACCTGTGACCACAGTGGTCTTACCTTTTTGCACTCCCATACCATGTGTATGAAAGTGCCTTCCTCCTTCATACATTTGTGACATATAGCAGTTTCCTTTGTTTGCATTCAGTAGAGCCTAACTGGCGTATAATACTGTTGATGAAGATACCGAAACTGAATCATTTTGTCCGTAGAGGAGATAACCGACACCAAATATGTGTCCAGAACCTCCTGCCACAGTTCTTCCGACAACTCCGGGACAATCATCTCCCACCTCTCCTTGGTCCTAGCCGTTAACATCTTTACCCCTGGACCCACTGCCCCATAATATCTAGAGATTTGCTTAGATGGATCCGGATTAATCAGAACCTTCTCCAAGTCCGTGTTCTGGACCAGAATTGTATCCCCCCCAAACTGAGCCTTCGCTGCATGTCTCAGCTGCGTATATCGGAAAAGCCAAGTTTTGGGTACTTCAAATTGTTCTCTCAATTGGTCAAAAGTGGATAAACGATCATTCTGGCAAATTTGGTGTAGGTACTTAATACCATATTGTGCCCAAGTCTTTTGTCCATCAGGTAGCTTTAAAAAAGTCCCCCAAAGATCCGTTACTCCACAAAGGGCTATTCGGAGACAGCCACAAGGGTGTATCCTTCCGCCATTGGGAGCACAAGTGAAATACTTTCCCAGGCAGTGCCATAACTCATCCCACCCTCCTCCCCGGAATCCCTTTCCTATAGAGCATATTCTGGAAGGTTTCTTGTGAGGTAGCAACCGCTGCCTCCAACAATATAGTGGCATTAGGCTTCTGCGGAAAAAGTCGCCAGTGCAAAAAGGCTAATTGCGAGGCCATAAAATAAGAGCGGTGATCAGGAAGGGCCATCCCCCCATTGTAACTGGTAGTTTCAAGATCGCGAGGGATGCCCTGGGTGCTTTAGAGCCCCAAAGGAATCCCACAACGATAGAGTCAATGTGTCTGAAAATTTGTAATATCACAAAAACAGGGGAGTTTGAGAGAATGTAAAGAAACTTAGGAAGGAAGATCATCTTAAACAAATTTATCCTTCCCAAGAGGTTGATCCGTAAATTCTTCCATCTCTGCACCCTCTTTCGAAAATTTCCCACAATAGGCGACAAATTGTTCTCCAGGTACCTAGAGATGGGAAGCTGCACCTCAACCCCCAGGTACCTGAAGGAGTTGGATAAAGGTATAGGACAATCCGGTGGAACCACCACCGCCTCATCAATAAGGAAAAGGGAGGATTTTTTCCAATTTATGTGAAATCCGGAGTAGTCTCCAAACTTCTGAATCAATCGGAAGGCTTCTGATAGCAAGGGCCCCGGATCCTGTAGATATAGCAGCATGTCATCTGCATAGAGTGACACTCGCTCCTCAAACTCCCCAAGCCTCAGACCAGTCAAATCTGAAGTAGATCTTATCTTAACCGCTAAAGGCTCAATTGCTGAGGCAAACAGGAGGGGTGAAAGAGGACACCCCTGCCCTGTGCCCCGGAATATTGGGAATGAGTCCGAAACAATACCATTAACCTTCAGCCTAATCAAACGGATCCGTGTACAAGAGCCATACCCATGAAATGAAAACAGGGCCAAAGCCATATGACTCCAATAGGTGGAACAAATAAGACCACTCCACGGAGTCAAAGGCCTTCTTAGTGTCTAAAGAGGCCACCATTCTAGTCCCGGAGTTGTCATGGGCAGTTTGAAGATTCAGAAAGAGTCTTCTAATGTTCATTTGCGCACATCTTCCCTGTATGAATCCCGTTTGATCCGCATCAACCAATTTTGGGATGACTGTTTGTAGCCTGCCTGCAAGTATTTTGGCCAGAATCTTTGTGTCAACATTCATCAACAAAATCGGACGGTAGGAGTCACATTCCCGGGGGTCCTTCCCCCCTTTAGGAATCAGAACAACCAAGGCTTCCCGCATTAATGGAGGTAGTCTACCGTCCGATTTCGCCGCATCAAACACCTTAAGCAAGCAAGGAGCCAGACCATACCTAAAAGTATAATACCACTCCGAAGGGAGACCATCTAAACCAGGGGACTTCCTAGGAGGAAAGGAGGCAATTGCCTTCTCCACCTTCTCTACCGTGATACTAGATTCCAAGGCAGTGCTGTCTTCCTCTGTCAGCTTAGGAAGGTCAATGTCCTTAATGTAAGTCAGTAAATCCTCCGTCCCCAGGGAAGCACAAGACTTGTATAATTCTGCATAAAATTGAACAAAAGTTTTCAAAATATCGGCTGATTCACAGACTTCCAGCCTACAGTTGTCATAAACTGATTTAATACACACCGGAACATAATCCGGCCGCGCCAAGTATGCCAGGAGTCTGCCATTCTTGTCGCCGAATTCAAAATATATGCCTGCGTTGAGCAAGGCTAAGTTTTGTGGAACTCTCAGTGAGGGCTGTCTTGTACTCCCTGGTTCTCATGCGTAAAGTCAACAACCTCTCGCTAGTGGGATCTCTAATATATTCTGCTTCCGCTAACGTCACCTCCGATTCTTTACCCTGTATTGTAGAGGCACTTTATTAAAAAGGGGGGATTTACATGGGCAGGGAAAAGGGGGCAGATTTGGACGGGGGGCGGCAAAATGAGGTTTCGCCTAGTGTGCCAAAAATCCTTGCACCAGCCCTGCTTAGGACTCACCCTGTCCAGGGGGGGGGGGGGTGCCTGTTGCAGGTCCTCCACAGGTCTCTGGAGCGGCGGCCATTCCTCCTCCTCCTGTGAGCCGGCACCATTTTGGGATCCCCAGGCATACCGCGCTAGCCGTTCTCCTGTCGTTTTAGGCCAGGGGGGCCCGTACTTCACCATCCCCGGAGGCTCCCGAGGGGTCCCTTCACACATCCCCAGCAAATCTGTACAGGATTCGGGTGCCGCTAATCCAGGATCACAGCAGGATTTCAGGTCTGTGGACGGAGCTCAGGTCCTGCACTCCTCACATGCCGCGCGCTGGCTCCACACCCGTAAAATAATTTACATATTTCTGCCGAACTTCACGGGCACTCTGGGGTGCCAAGCCAGGACGGCCAGTATCCAGGGTCATCAGGGGATTCGCAGGAAGTCCAGGCCTCAGGCCCAACTGAGGCAACATAATTTTGGGCATTTTTCCTTAAAAAATTGTGCAATATGCAGCAGGATAAGATGATGTGGTTAATTTTGTACTCCGCCATATGTATTGCTGTCAAAAACAAGCGGAACTGGCTGGCCATTATCCTGAAGGCATTCTCAACGACTCTTCTGGCTCTGGCCAGCTGGTAATTAAAAACCCTCCTCTTCTGGGTGAGGGTCCTCTGGGGGAATGGCCTCATCAGGTGCTCGCCCAGATCAAATGCTTTATCAGCAATAAAGACGAACGGGAGTCCTTCAACGTTGTCCGCAGCAGGTGGCAATGCCAGGCCACCAGTCTAGAGACGTTGGTAGAACTTGGTCTGGGCGAAGACTCCTCCATCCGGCCATTCTTCCCCATGACAACATAGAGGAACTCGTATTGTGCTGACACCACCGCCATCAACACTATACTATTTAAACCCTTATAATTGTAATAGGTGGTGGCATGATGTGGATGTGCTTCCTATCTAAAGGCCCTCCACAGTTGGGAAAGTCCCAATGGTCGGCAAAATGGGAGGCCATAGTCTGCCATTAGGGATGAGCCGAACACCCCCTGTTCGGTTCGCACCAGAACTTGCGAACAGGCAAAAAATTTGTTTGAACACGCGAACACTGTTAAAGTCTATGGGACACGAACATGAATAATCAAAAGTGCTAATTTTAAAGGCTTATATGCAAGTTATTTTCATAAAAAGTGTTTGGGGACCTGGGTCCTGCCCCAGAGGACATGGATCAATGCAAAAAAAAAGTTTTAAAAACAGACGTTTTTTCGGGAGCAGTGATTTTAATAATGCTTAAAGTGAAACATTAAAAGTGTAATATCCCTTTAAATTTCGTACCTGGGGTGTGTCTATAGTATGCCTGTAAAGGGACGCATGTTTCCTGTGTTTAGAACAGTCTGACAGCAAAATGACAAAAGGAAATAAAGTCATTTAAAACTACTTGCGGCTATTAATGAATTGCCGGTCTGACAATACACATAAAAGTTCATAGATAAAAACGTCATGGGAATTCCCCACAGGGGAACCCTGAACCAAAATTAAAAAAAAAAAAAAATGACGTGGGGGTCCCCCTAAATTCCATACCAGGCCCTTCAGGTCTGGTATGGATATTAAGGGGAACCCCGGCCAAAATTTTTAAAAAAAATGGCGTGGGGTCCCCCCAAAAATCCATACCAGACCCTTATCCGAGCACTCAACCTGGCAGGCCGCAGGAAAAGAGGGGGGGACGAGAGAGCCCCCCCTCCTGAACTGTACCAGGCCACATGCCCTCAACATTGGGAGGGTGCTTTGGGGTAGCCCCCCAAAACACCTTGTCACCATGTTGATGAGGACAAGGGCCTCATCCCCACAACCCTTGCCCGGTGGTTGTGGGGGTCTGCGGGCGGGGGGCTTATCGGAATCTGGAAGCCCCCTTTAACAAGGGGACCCCCAGATCCCAGCCCTCCCCCCTGTGTGAAATGGTAAGGGGATACAAAAGTACCCCTACCATTTCACAAAAAAACTGTGAAAAATGACAAGAGACAGTTTTTGACAATTCCTTTATTTAAATGCTTCTTCTTTCTTCTATCTTCTTTGTTCTATCTTCCTTCGGTTTCTTCCTCCATCTTCTTCTTCTTCTAGTTCTTCCTCCGGTGTTCTCGTCCGGCATCTTCCTCCGCTGTGTCTTCTTTCCTTCTTCTCCTCAGGCTGCTCCGCATCCATGATGGCATGGAGGGAGGCTCCCGCTGTGTGATGCTTCTTCTCTTCTGAAGGTTCTTAAATAATGGGGGGCGCACAGGGATTTGATGAGAACTTCCCTGTGGCATTCCCCGTGACATCAGAGGGGGGCGGGGTCCGTTATGTAACCCCGCCCCCCTTCAATGCCACGGAGGAAGATGCCGGACGAGAACACCGGAGGAAGAACCAGAAGAAGAAGATGGAGGAAGAAACCGAAGGAAGATAGAAGATAGAAGAAAGAAGAAGCATTTAAATAATGCAGCCAATGACAGCTGATCACATGATGTAAACAAAAGATCGGTAATCGTTTTTTTTTTTTTACTCACGCTGACAGCGTGAGTAGAAAAAAAAGCCGATCACCGACTGGGATGTGAGGGACATCGGTCCCCAAGTGGAAGAGGCACATCTGCCTCATCAGTGCCACCTAATTGTGCCATCTAACACAGTTTCCACAGTGCTACCTAACAGTGCCCACAGTGCCACCTAACAGTGCCCACAAGTGCCACCTATCAATGCCAACAAGTGCCACCTATCAATGCCCACAAGTGCCACCTATCAATGCCCAGCTTTATTGCCAATCAGTGCCACCTGGCAGTGCTGCCCATCACTGCCACCCATCAGTGCCCATCACTGCTACCCATCAGTGCCCATCACTTCCGCCTATCAGTGCCCATCACTGCCGCCTCATCAGCGTACATCAATGAAGGAGAAAAATGACCCGTTTTAAATTTTTTATAACAAAATATAAAAAAAAAAAAAATTTTTTTTTTTTTTAAATTTATTTTTTTACATTTTTTTAACAAAAAGTAAAAACTGCAGAGGTGATTAAATACCACCAAAAGAAAGCTCTATTTGTGGTGAAAAAATGATAAAAATTTCATTTGGGTACAGTGTTGTATGATAGCGCAATTGTCATTCAAAGTGCGTCAGCGCTGAAAGCTGAAAATTGGTCTGGATAGGAGGGGGGTTTAAGTGCCCTGTAAGCAAGTGGTTAAAGGAGAAAACTTAATATAGTCCTTCTGCAGGACCTGAATAATGGCAGAACAGGTGTCTGGGATAATGATCCCCAGAGCCTGGGGGAGATGCCTGTCGAGAACTTGAGGTCCTGCAGACTTCTCCCAGTCACCAAGTACCGCAATGTGGCGACTAGGCTCTGCTCCGGAGTGATGGCTTGCCGCATGCAGGTGTCCTGCCTGCTAATATAAGGGGTCAGCAAAGCCAGACGGTGAAAAACGGGGTCCGTCATCCTGAGAAAGTTCCCATCCTCACGAAGCAAAGGCATATGAGAGAATTGGTCACGCTGGAGTAACCAATTATTGGTCCATGAACTCCTCCCCACCCTGTTCATGGACTGGGCTTGGGTAAAAGTATGAACCCCAACACCAAGCCCCCACACAGCACGAACTCTACGACGAGTACATACCTGCAACTTGGCTTTAAAATGGTCAGCTGGTCAGAACGAATTAACAGAACGCACTGAAGAACAGCAAAGCCTGTGAAGAGCGAGCTGAAAATCAGAAACGAGCGGACAAGAACACACTGAAGAACAGATGCGAACTGACTACATGCACTGAAAAGCGATTACAAACCCACAAGCACAAACTGAAGAGCAGTAATGGACTGAAGAGCACGAAAGCTGAAAAGCGCGAATCGTCTCTCATCAAACTTCTACTAACACGAGATAATCATGAGATTAGCAGAAGGAGCCCAAAAGGTGGCACACTGGCTATTCAACTTCCTTTTTCTAGTCCCGTCGTACGTGTTATACGTCACCGCGTTCTTGATGGTCGGACTTTGGTGTGTATGCAAGACCACTTGTGCGGAATTCTGTCGGAACTCCGTCGGAAAAACCTTCAGAGTTTATTCCGACGGCAAAAACGGTAATGTGTACAGGGCATAAGAAGCCCTGACCAAGCCCCAACTTGGATTGGCAGGGGGCAGGCATCCTTAAATACTGAGTCAGCCCGGCTAGGGAGGAGTTGTTGGGTGGAAGAGCTGAAGATGGAATGCTAGGTTGTCTGGGCCTTTGAGGGCACCCCCCATTCTGGGGGCGGTGACTTTGAGCCTGGGACTCGGGTGCAGGAAGGATCCCTTCAAAACCACATGAAGGATCTGGACAGGAGGCATAGAGAGGAGTCAGAGAGGACAGCAGGAGCTAGTGCTGCTGGGCAAGTCTTCAGGAGGGAACCACCGCTGTGTACGCAGACAGGAGGGCTGGTGAGTGACAGGTGCTATTGGGAGTACTAGAGAGGCATGCCAGAGAGGACTGAGAAGC
The DNA here is from genome assembly GCF_042186555.1 of Aquarana catesbeiana. Taxonomy (NCBI): domain Eukaryota; kingdom Metazoa; phylum Chordata; class Amphibia; order Anura; family Ranidae; genus Aquarana; species Aquarana catesbeiana. Next base: position 544,351,074 of record NC_133325.1, on the reverse strand, counting down.
AACAGTCATAGCTCGGTGTGGAGCCAGAGAGGATTGCAATATCACAGGCAGTGGAATCAGGCAGCTGCAGCCAGGAGGGCTGGCAGGGCCTGAAGAGGGATTGCTGGGAGCAGTAGACCCCCATAGGACAGCTAGCACTAAAGACTTTCTACTTTTGCTACACTAAAGGGACCTGCGGTCCCTGCTTACAAATGGCAATTTCTAAGGCCTGACTGAGTCAGTGTTGGGCCTAACCATGTGCTAGCTGTGCCTGGAGTCAAGTGTTATGCAGGAGTTCGAGGAAGTGTTGTGTATAGGGAGTGTACATAGTTCTGTCCCAAATTGACTGTTCTATAATTCTTCTGGGCATCCCATATATTCCCATCCCTATCCAAGTTCAAATCCCTCAATAAAAATAAAATACAAAAACAACCACATGGACTGTTCATTGTCTCAAAAGTGACTGGGAAGTGAATGCCGGGCTGGGCAGGGTGACAGGTGGACCACAACTTTCAGCAGCTCCTACGGGGGTACAGCTACACACCATATTAGTTTTATTTTTTTCTGGCCTATCTGGAGTTCCAGAGATAAGGACAAAAGGAGAGGATTCATCTCAGTGGCATTATCAAAGCATGTTTACTCAGTGCTGGGACAAGGTAATCTGGTGCCCAGGGCGAAGATGCCAAACTGCGCCCCCAAGCCCCCCACCCTCCCAGGGTGTAAAGAAGGAGCGACTTATAGTGGTACCCAGTGACACTAAGGCTCAGTTCACACCCAAGCATTCCCGATTGTGGGTGGAATTGCTGTGATTCTGCCCGCAATTCCCAAATTGACTCACAGACACGCTTGCGATCCCATTACTTTCAATGGCACCCCAATCACTGTGCGATTTTGTGGCAATTGTCCCTCAAAAAATTGCGACAAAATTGCGGGACGCCTGTTGCTGCCTAGGTCATGAATGTAGCTTTATACACTGATCAGTGCTAATAATATGCACCGACACTGTACTAATGACAACGGCTGAGAAGGGGTTAATATCTAGGAGCATCCAAGGGGTTAATTATGTGCCCAACAATGTGTAATGTGTGTACTGATTTTTACCATAGACTGGTTTGTTTATTTTCCCTGCTTTGCACCTTTGTATAGAGCCCTGTGTTGATTGTCAACACAGGGCTCTGGGCTGTGATTGGACACAGCCAGTCAATAGGTCCCGGCCATGAATCACTGGTTGGGATCTGCTGACATACTCCCACTGTGTCAAATCACAGGGGAGTAGGCGGACAGGGGCATGCACCCGAAAATTTGAGAACCAGTGCGATTCCAGCGCCGGTTCCCACATCGCATCTCTCCCGCAGGCAGTTCACGCTGCCCTCTGCGAACCGCTGCGGGTATCAATAGAATGTTAATGACACCCCCAGATCGGTTTGCAGATTGCAGAGCGAACTGTGGATTCGGACAGGAATCGGATCGCATGAGTGAGAACACGCGAACATGCGATCTGATTCTAGTGCAGGAAAAAAAAAATCCCTGCATCTTTTTTGTGCAAATCCAATGCGAGTTTAGCCATACAACTGTATGGCTGAACTTGCATTGCACAGACATTGCATGTGATCGGCAGTGTGAGTGCGAATCATATGTGATGTCTGTGTTCGCTACAGTGTGACCCTAGGCTGAAACAGGCAGTGATGGGTATGTCGCGGTGCTTGTAGCTGCCACCCCATCGCAGTATATGTACTGCGACGGGTTGGCAAGTGGTTAATTACCAATGGTATTTGTAATATGCAGCATGAAAGAGTTAATGTGTATTGTCAGTGCTGCATTAGTTACAAGTGGCAGTTAATTAACCCCTTTGTGTTGCATTAGTGGCATCAGTGTTAATTAACTGCTGCAGAATGCAGGGGTTAATTAACACTGACACTGGTGCCAGTAATGCAGCCCAAAGGGGTTAAATAACTGCCACTTGTAACTAATGCAGCATTGATAATACACATTAACTACCCTTCATGCATATTAAAAAAATACCATTGGTAATATATTAACCGCCCCCAAAAAAGGAGTTAACAAATTCATCTGCAGATGGCTTACTTACTATTGCTTGGTTCCTCCTCCTCTAGATCACACTTGCTCCTGTCGAAAAACGTTCCCTATCTGATAGTGTCCGCCCTGTACTGCGCAGGCGCACAAAGGAGACGCCAAAAGTCTCCGAAGATGAACGGCTGTTCAGGGCGGACCTTTCTCGTCAGAACAGCGCTGCGCCTGCACAGTACAGGGCGGACAGCTGAACACTATCCCATGGAGGGGGAACTTTCTTGTCAGAACAATGGCAGTCGGGCGGAGATTGCTCTGCCTGACAGGGAAGTGAAGGGCTCGTCCTCAATTGTGCAGGAGCGCATGGCACAGACATCTTAGCAGCTCTGACTGGCTGTGCAGTATTCTAGCCTGTGTGTACAGTTCAGCCACTTCACCTGTTCCCCCCTTCCTGTAGTAAATTGTCCCGCCCCGGGCATCCGTCCCTTCCGCCCCTGCCTTGTACTGGCCCTGTGTTTACTGCACTTAATTGTGTAGCCACAAATTCTGGTAAGTCTTCAATCCTTATGGTGGTCGGACAGTTTCTTTTGCATTGGGTATATTGGACTTTTTTGTTTAACATAGAAGGACTTTATTATGTTTTTTATGTTTATGTAATTCACGTTTATATTCATCACAGCAGTCCGCATTTTGTTTACTGCATAAGATATACCCACAGCATTCTCCAAAAAAGGAAAAGAAAGGCACCTCTAAGTGCAGTATGCAAAATTTAATAAAGTGCACAAAGGGTTAAAAGTACTTACAAGATTGTTGAGTGTTAAAAGACATGATAAAATCAGGAGTCCTCATCTGTGGCATGTGTCCATCCTCAGCATGGTGGTAGAGAGCCGTGTAGAGCCGTCCAGCAGCTGTAAAGCGTTCTCATGCGTGTTGGAAAGAGGAGGCAGCAGGGAAGCCTGTATTCACTGCGGGACACACAAGGCTGATGGTGTCAGTCACCACCTTCTCTACACTGACACCACACTGACACAATCAGCGCAGCACCCCCTCAATCACCACACTGGACCACCAGGGATCGCCACTAGGACCACCAGGGAAGGGGCAACATGTGGATGATAGTAAAAACCTTCGCGCCAGTGGTGTCGATAGCAGATAATATATATGAATTACATATACTGGTGATACATCTAGTAAGAAAACATTCCCAACAATAAAGAAAATTTGTGGAAATATATAAACAATCAGTGTAAGCTGCTCCCCAATTTTTGAATAATCAAAAAAATAGATAATCAAAAAAAGGAATGTAAGGAAGATAGGGGGCGCTAGATACCATATTATTCAAGTGCTCTAAATAAATAAATCTCCTGCATTACCAAAAAAATGGAAATGTAAGAAAGCTAGGGGGCGCTAGATACCATACTATTCAAGTGCTTTAAATAAATAAATCTCCTGCATTACCAAAAAAATGAAAAACATAATAATGACAAATCATGATTAGATTACACATTGAAGTGCCCACAATAGTGAAAAAAATATATAGTGATTGATTGTCCACATAAAAAAGTGATTTGAAGTGGTTGAAGTGATATTTTTCAATAATATCCCAATCTTGTTGCTGTAAACAAAAGGTTTTCCATCACCAAAGGAAAATAAGAAAAGGAAAACACCTCGAAGTAGTAGATATCTGCTTACCAGATACCAATGACTCCTTTAGTTAAAAAGAGAGTCACTAGCGCTTGTGCAGGGTTGTGCCTGCTCACATGGATGGCCGGACTGTGGTTGGTATTATAGGCATGGATCGTTCCCGTCAAGCTCATTCAAGATAGGATAAGGATACATAGGAAACAAAAACAGTCTCCATAGCGTAAAACCATTTATTAAAAAAGTAAACAAATTAAAAAGCCAAATGGCCGCTTACATTGGTGGGTGCCTACCCGGCACTGGGGCTGCTTGCATGTCAGGGTGACTTCGCAGTCAGAAAAAGCCTTTCATGTCTCCTCCACGCTGGCGTGCGTTCCAGCTTACACAGGGGGGCAGCCAAAGGATCCGGATGTTGTTGGGTGATAGGACATGTGACCACGTACCGCTCCGACGTACGTTTCGTAGTGAACGTCTTCAGGGAAGCTTCTTCAGGGAAGTTTACAGCAACAAGATTGGGATATTATTGAAAGATATCACTTCAACCACTTCAAATCACTTTTTTATGTGGACAATCAATCACTATATATTTTTTTCACTATTGTGGGCACTTCAATGTGTAATCTAATTATGATTTGTCATTATTATGTTTTTCATTTTTTTGGTAATGCAGGAGATTTATTTATTTAAAGCACTTGAATAGTATGGTATCTAGCGCCCCCTAGCTTTCTTACATTTCCATTTTTTTGGTAATGCAGGAGATTTATTTATTTAGAGCACTTGAATAATATGGTATCTAGCGCCCCCTATCTTCCTTACAACATGTGGATGGCCAGGTATGTACTCCATGGCCATCCACATGTGCCCAATGTGCCCAATCTGTGCCAATCAGTGCCCACAAATGGGCACTGATTGGCACCATTATGTTCCAGATCTGCCTAGCAATGCCCCCAATATGTTTTATCAGTGCCACCAATCAGTGTGTTCAGTGCCACCTGTCATTGCCCATCGGTGTCACCTGTCAGTGCCCATCTGTGCCCATCAGTGCCCACCTATCAGTGCCCATCTGTGCCACCCATCAGTGCCACCCATAAGTACCCATCAGTGCCACCCATATGTACCAATCAATGCCACCTACGAGTGCCCATCATTGCCGCCTATGAGTGCCCATCCATGCCACCTGTGGGTGCCCATCAGTGCCACATACCAGTGCCACCTATCAGTGCCCATCAGTGCCACCTATCAGTGCCCATCAGTGCCGCCTATCAGTGCCCATCATCAGTGCCCATCAGTGCCACCTCATCAGTGCCACCTCATTGGTGCCACCTCATCGGTGCCCATCAGTGCCGCCGTATCAGTGCCCATCATTGAAGAAGAAAACATACTTATTTACAAAAAATGTTAACAGAAACAAAGAAAAACGTCTTTTTTTATTTGTTGCGCAAAAAATAAAAAACACAGAGGTGATCAAATACCACCAAAAGAAAGCTCTATTTGTGGGAACAAAATGATAAAAAATTTGTTTGGGTACAGTGTAGCATGATTTGTCATTCAAATTGCAACAGCGCTGAAAGCTGTAAATTTGCCTGGGCGGTAAGGTGTCTAAGTGCCTGGTATTGAAGTGGTTAAATAATATGCTTATTGTAAGATTGTAAAACCTCGTCATCTGGAAATATTGATAAAGTTTGAATAATTGGCATTAATGAAATATCTGCTGGAACATCATAAAACACTTTAGGACACTACTCAGACCCTTTTAATGGTTGTGTTATTTTTGTAAACAACCTCTTCAGGTCATTCACATCACGTCATACTTGCATAGGCAGGTAAATGCTGGTGCAAAAAGCATCAGCATTTACAGAAGCACAATTGCATATAGCTATGCACTTCTATGGCTGACTGCACATGCCACTTGTCACTCCCCAGGTGTGGCAAAAAAGCAGGAGTTTTACGCTAAGACCCCTTTCACACCAAGGGTTTTGCAGGCGCTATAGCGTTAAAAATAGCGCCTGCAATCCGCCCTCAAACAGCTGCAGCATTGTCTCCAGTGTGAAAACCCGAGGGCTTTCACGCTGGATTGCTGCGCTGGAAAAGTCCTGTCAGCAGCTTCTTTGGAGCGGTGAAGGAGCGGTGTGTTTACCGCTCCTTCACCGCTGCTCCCCATTGAAATCAATAGGGCAGCGCTGGGATACCGCCGGCAAAATGCCGCTATTGCGGCACATTGAGGGCGGTTTTAACCGGTTCTCGGCCGCTAGTGGGGGGTTAAAGCGCCTCGCTAGCAGCCGAAATGCGGCGCAAATCCGACGGTAAAACGCCGCTATAAATAGCGGCGTTTTACCACCGACGCTGTAGGCGGCTCAGTGTGAAAGGTGTCTAAAACTCCTTTGCATCTGTAAATGTCCGTGTGCATGTATCCCTATTCCCAATCCAAGCTCCACACAACATCGAGGCCCCCGGGAGTCAGACCAGGTTTGAGAAGACAAAAAGCTTATTTTCTTTATAACAGACACAATCCTGGACCCCTGATGTTTTGTATACCAAACCAAGGAGAAACCTAGATGACAGAAATACACCATCCATAAAATGTAAATATACATACTGTGTATAAATATATCACATCTGATTTTTTTTGTGTTGTTAACAAGCCACACACAAAATTGTCCATGATACCTGTAAAGATTTCCTGCTTCGAAACTATTGAATTCATATGTTACATTTAAAGAGACTTGTAAAAACTTGTAAGACTACTTGGCTTTAACACAGAACTTTGGGAAAATTGTTGGCAGGCTGTTAGTATGTGATCATCAGCTCTGTAATTTCCAGCAACTCATACTTTCACTTTCCAATATACTCATCAAGATAGGAATCTCACTTCTACCTTAGGTTAGAAAAGTTACCAATGTATTACCTAAAATGTAAATTGAAAATGAATTAATATTAAAATGTTCACGACGTGTACTTAAAGTACAGTACACTTAAATTGTATACTTTCATGCTTTCCTGCCACTGATCTAGCAAAATATTGCCCATAATAGACATGTGTGGCGTGAGTACAACCCTCACATTTTTGTAAATATTTATAATTTATATTTATATTCTTTTCATGTGACAACACTGAAGAAATGCCACTTGGCTACAATGTAAAGTAGTGAGTGTACAGCTTGTATAACAGTGTAAATGTGTCCCCTCAAAATAACTCAACACACAGCCATTAATGTCTAAACCGCTGGCAACAAAAGTGAGTACACCCCTAAGCTGGCAACTTTTGTTGCCAGTGGTTTAGACATTAATGGCTGTGTGTTGAGTTATTTTGAGGGGACAGCAAATTTGTTATACAAGCTGTACACTCACTATTTAATATTGTAGCAAAGTGTCATTTCTTCAGTGTTGTCACATGAAAAGATATAATAAAATATTTACAAAAATGTGAGAGGTGTACTCACTTTTGTGAGATACTGTATCCGAATACCTGAATTACAATATAAACCAATTTACTGAATGTTCCGAATAACGAAACAAAATTCGTCCAAATTTTGGAAATGCGGACTGAAATTTAAATCTAATTTTACATTGAACTCTAGTCGAATTCTAACTGTACACATATTGCTGAAATCAAAGGCTGTGTGTGTTATTAGAGTACCATTTCGAAATAGTGCTGTTTTTGTTAAAGCGTAACTCCACTTTTGTTGAGAAAAAAAAAATCCCCTCTGGGTGATCTATGTACATTGCAAGGATTATAACAAACTTTGTTGCAGATCCCTACCTTTTGGTATTCTGAAGAAATCCATGTGTGTTTGTCTGTGCCTCTGTTCTGAGTGAGTGTAAGGCCCCTTTCACACGAGGCGGACTCCGTTTCCACGGAGCCCGCCTCGGTCCGCCGGCTCAGTGAGAGATCTGTCCGTTGATCTCCGCTGAGCCGGTGGATGACAGGTCCCTCTCTGCTCACTGAGCGGGGAGGGGCTTGTCAGGCGCCGCTGCCGCCTAAGGAGGGATCGGATGAAAACGGACAGCATGTCTGTTTTCATCAGATCTCACCCGATCCGATCCGCCAGCGACGGGCCTGGACGTAGGGCCATCCGTCTGCTTTTAGCGGATCGGACAGGGTCGGATGTCAGCGGACATGTCTCCGCTGACATCCGACGCTCCATAGACTAACATGGAGCGCCCGTTCAGGTTCGCCGTCAAAACTGACAGGCGGACCTGAACGGTCCGATTGTGTGAAAGGGGCCTTATGGAAGTTCATAATTAACTGTCAGGTGTGGAGCTGAAGGGCACTAATGAGGAAATCTGCTGCGCCTGGATCCCTTTAGACGTATTCCTATTGAAAGTATCTCTCAAAAAATGTAATTTTTGTTGCAAGGGATGCCTGAAATCTGATTTGTATCTTAGGCAGACTTCTGGGAAAATTGGTGAGCCAATCACACAAGCAGGAATTGATGTTTTTGGGGAGTGGTCAGTACACACTCTGTGTACAGAACAGCTCCAGGCAGCCATATTGCAATGTATTCTCAGAAAATTACATTGACTGCAGATTGAAAAGGAAAGGTCATTTTTAAAAACAAACTAATATGATTAGTGTCGCAATTATATGCGCTATATTATCTTTTATTTATTTGCGATTTAAAGAGTCATTGTAATCATTTGATGAAGACGTTTCTTTTTTTCCCACATTCGAATCGAAAAAAAAGAAATCTAAAGTTTTCGCTTCGACCGATTCAAAATTTATCGATTCAAACGTCTTGAATCGGAAAAAAATCAGTATATTCGAAGAAAATTCGAAAAAGACATAAAACGAATTCCGAATACGAATTTAGAATACGAATTGAACGAATCAACCGCATTTAACTAAACTAAATAACTAGATTAACGAATCCAAACTAAACCTTTTTTGTCATGTACATGTCTAGCCCATAAGCCACACGGTGGCTTGTCAAAATCCTCTCTGATGCCCTGCGCTTGGCCTGGAGCCAGTGCTAGGACAAGGCCATTTGGTGCCCAGGGCGAAGATGGCAAACTGCGCTCTCCCCCCCATTTTTAAGAAAGAATCAATGTCGTTTCAAAACAAGAATATACTTAGAACAATACAAATTCAATTAGGTTTAATGTGATAGAAACAGTTCACTCACACATTTTAATTATATGTACAGTCAGGTCCATAAATATTGGGACATCAACACAATTCTGATCTTTTTGGCTCTATACACCACCACAATGGATTCCACCACTGGTCCACAGTGGGAGGATTCCCCCTTCCACCTGGAATGTGTAGATGGGGGAATTGGAACATTCTTTTTTTTTTTTTCATTCAACCTAATAGATGAATGAAAAAAGTGATCAATGTATGGGCTGCCTAAGAGCTAAGAGCAGCCATAGATAGTTTAAATCTCAGCTGGTTCAACAGGAACTGGCTGAGATTTGAACCATTAATGGGCAGACTGAATGTACCAAGCTGATCGATCAAATTGGGTACAACCAGCCTGCCGGATTCTCTTATGATTATCACTAGCGGTTGCTATATCTGCTAGTGATAATCACTATTTGTCGGGAGAATACAATTGCTTTCCTGCAATCTGTGTTGCTGGAAAGAAATGTGTACCATTACCTGCCTAACTGAAAGTGAAAGTTAGTGAATGTCTTGAAAGAACATGAGGGGGGGGGGGGGGGAGATGGGGGATGGAGATAAGGACAGTTCAGTAATTACAGTGTACTGCAGTGTGCACAGTTGCACACTCACCCACAGGTCCAGGCTGGAAGATCAGGCATCTTTGTCACACAGAGGAAACTGCAGCTGCTGTTTTAATATTTACCGCCCACACATCCCATCACTTCAGATACATCTGCACTCCGGGAAAAGCGTGGACGGGGCGGGAAGTCACTGGAGAGATGGGAGAAGGGGGAGAGCTGTATTCCTCCCTGGTCTCCCATCAGTGACGGGGGCGGGGGTGGATGTGTTCGCTGGGCTGTGTGTAAGAGTGTCACAGACACTCTTACAGAGCTGCAGCCACCAGTCTCAGAATTTACAGACTGATTCCCCTGTCCTATGGACGCGAGAAATCAGTCTGTTTTTATACTGTTACTGAGATAATGGGAGGCTTGTCCGCCCCCCCCCCCCCTGCTGGTTCAGTTCTTCCTGAAGTCGCTCTCCTCCCTGCCAATGTGGATGCAGGGGGGGACCAGATCAGGCGGCCATGGCACTGCGAGCGGCTCTCGTATTATGCTCAGTCAGTGAGCAGAGGGAGGGGGAGAAATCCGCCCCCTCTCACACTCCATCCAGGGCACCCGCTCCTCTTGCCCACCCCTTGTACCGGTGTCTTGCCGAGAAAGTTCCCCCGGCGGATAAGGACCCCCCTGTACTGCGCTTGTGCAGTACCAACGTCTACGGAGCCGTCGAAAATAGACGAAGATGAACAGCTGATCGTCAGCTGTACACGGCGCCTGCGTACTACATTCTACCCTATATCCACGTTAAAGCCCCACCATCCAAGTGGACATAGAGTTAGAATAATAATATGCCGAGCGCAGCGAGGCCGTGCCCGAAGCGCGGTGAGCGTAGCGAGCCCGCGAGGGGCCTGTCACAAACTCTTTTTTATTAAAATAGTGTTGGCACGCAAGTGCCGTGTACAGCTGACTCGGGTCTTCAGCTTTGGCTATTTTCGGCATCTCCCTTGTTGTTCCTACTGCGCAGGCGCAGGGGGGTCCTTATCCGCCGAGGGGAACTTTCTCGGCAGAACACTGGCTCTGCCTGGAGCTCAGAGAACAAATTCTCTAAAGGGATTAATCTAACTGGTAATATTTCACTGGACCAGGGACAGATAAGTATAGGATTGACAAGTAGGGCCGGAGGCACGAAAATGTACAATATACATGCTAAGGTGTAGTTACACTTTAAAGTAGAACTGATGGCTAGCTCTTTTTTTCATTTTAGATAGAATAAGAGTGGGTTATAACCCCTGTCAGTTTTTTTATGCCACCTATAGCTAGGATTTCCTATAACTTTCACTAATGACAAAAATAAACAGGACAAATAGAAAGGATAAATGGGGCCACAAACAGCAGTAAAAACCTGACAGGTGTTCTAATCCCTCTCCACTCTATCCAAAACAAAAAATAATGTGTTGCCTTTTGTCATACTTTAAAGTGGAAGTAAAGTCTTTTTTTTAACCTGTACCTACAACTTGCACTGTTTAGGAGATATTTACTCTGCATGCAGACGGTGACATCACCGGTGCATGCGCTCTGAAAGGACGGCATACCCGTTCCATCCCCGCAGAGCTCTGTGCTGCGGCCATGAGTCCTGCGCATAGTCAGACGGCCAGAGCACATGAACCCAATAGGAAGACTGGGTGAAGATGGAAGCCCTGTCAGCAGTGTCAGTGCACTGCTGGAGGGCTTCCTTCTAAGGTGAACATTTCATAATGTGCTAGTATGTGATGCATACTAGCAGGGGCATAACTAGAAATCACAGGGCCCCATAGCAAAATGTTGTATGGGGACCCCCCCTGCAAACAGCCCCCCCCCCACACACACACAAAAAATAACGAATTTACCAAAAATATGTAGAAGAATACGTATCAGCCTAAACTGAGGAAAAAAAATGTTTTTTATATATTTTTGGGGGATATATATTATAGCAAAATGTAAAAAATAATACGTTTTTTTCAAAATTGTCGCTCTTATTTTGTTTATAGCGCAAAAAATAAAAATCACAGAGGTGATCAAATACCACCAAAAGAAAGCTCTATTTGTGGGAAAAAAGATCACAGATGTTAAATTGTGTTTGGGATGCACGTCGCACGACCGCGCAATTGTCAGTTAAAGCGACGCAGTGCTGAATCGCAAAAAGTGCACTGGTCAGGAAGGGGGTAAATCCTTCCGGGGCTGAAGTGGTTAATACAGCAGTTACTGTGACCAGTGCAGGACGTTTACCCCCTCTCCCCCCGCCATGCTGCATATTAGAAAAATCAGACAGTCACATCACAGACAGTTCATAATCTTCAGACTCCAGTCCGGCTGTATGGCATCACACTGCATGATGCATCAGCTTAACTTAGCTTGTGCTTGCTTGCTTACTTACCTGTGAAAAAAATGTGAAGCTGGACTCTGTCTCTCTGTGTCTGCAATAAAGTGGGTCACGGACAGTGCATTGAAGTTCCTCCTCGGTGGCGCTGCCTGGCTCCTCTTGGTTGCAGGCTGCAGTACAGTAGCTCGCTACGCTACTCCCATTGCGCCTCCTGCCGAGTGACGTCACGCCGCTGGAACAGGGATGGCGCCGCTGTTCTGTCTAATGTGCAGGACAGGAGCTTGCCGATGCCGAGCCCCGAGCCACTGGGCAGTGGGCCCCACTCGGCAACGGGCCGCGGGCCCCATAGCGACCGCGTGGGTCACTAAGAGCCGGCAACGCTGAATATAACATCTGTGATCTTTTTTGTATCATGACAAGTATAAAAAGGACAAGCTTGTCCTTCTTATACTTGTCATGATACAATACAAATAAAGATCACAGATGTTATATCCAGCGGTGCCGGCTCTTACATAGTTTCATAGTAGGTGAGGTTGAAAAAAGGCACAAGTCCATTAAGTCCAACCTATGTGTGTGATTATATGTCAGTATTACCTTGTATATCCCTGTATGTTGCGGTCGTTCAGGTGCTTTTCTAATGGTTTTTTGAAACTATCAATGCCCCCCGCTAAGACCACCGACTGTGGAATTGAATTCCACATCCTTGCCACTCTTACAGTAAAGAACCCTCTACGTAGTTTAAGGTTAAACCTCTTTTCTTCTAATTTTAATGACTGGCCATGTGCGTTGTTAAACTCCCTTCTGCAAAAAAAGTTTTATCCCTATTGTGGGGTCACCATTATGGTATTTGTAAATTGAAATCATATCCCCTCTCAAGCGTCTCTTCTCCAGAGAGAATAAGTTTAGTGCTCACAACCTTTCCTCATAACTAAGATCCTCCAGACCCTTTATTAGCTTTGTTGCCCTTCTTTGTACTCGCTCCATTTCCAGTACATCCTTCCTGAGGACTGGTGCCCAGAACTGGACAACATACTCCAGGTGCAGCCGGACTTGTCTTGTAGAGTGGGAGAATTATCGCTTTATCCCTGGAGTTAATCCCTTTTTTAATGCATGTCAATATTCTGTTTGCATTGTTAGCAGCAGCTTGGAATTGCATGCCATTGCTGAGCCTATCATCTACTAGGATCCTCAGGTCCTTTTCCATCCTAGATTCCCCCAGAGGTTCTCCCCCTAGTGTATAGATTGCATTCATATTTTTGCCACCCAAATGCATTATTTTACATTTTTACATTAAACCTCATTTGCTATGTAGTTGCCCACCCCATAAATTTGTTCAGATCTTCTTGCAAGGTTTCCACATTCTGCGGAGAAGTTATTGTCCTACTTAGCTTAGTATTGTATGCACATACAGAGATTGAACTGTTTACCCCATCCTTCAGGTCATTTATGAACAAATTATACAGGATTGGTCCCAGCACAGAACCCTGTGGGACCCCACTACCCACCCCTGACCATTCCGAGTATTCCCCATTTATCACCACCCTCTGAACTCTCCCCAGTAGCCAGTTTTCAAACCATGTACTCACCATATGGTCCATGCCAACTGACCTTATTTTGTACAGTAAACGTTTATGGGGAACTGTGTCAACTGCCAAATGCTCTTACTTCAGTTTTTCTCAAGTTTACCTATTTGGATGTAAGAAGGACATCCTGAGCCCTAGAGCACCTGGATTCTGGGTGTGCCAAATTTACCAGTTACCTGTTATCTGGATATCGTAGTTCAGAGCGGTGTTATTTTTGTGTTGTATGCTAGCACATTATGCCATTGTCTTGCAGGGTTTTCTTTCTTTTTTTTTTTTAAAGGGCCGCAATTTACTACCACTTTAACATTTTATGAAAATTGTACAGTTTATCAGTTACTGTATGTGTACCAAAAAGAAAAGAACCCACCACTTGAATTGGAATTAAAGTCAATAAATTAAAAAATGATAGTAGGTTGATAGTAGGTTTTTTTTTTGGCAGAAGAGACACGCAAAGTCACTTCTCCCAAAAAAAAAAAAAAAACTCCTTCCCCTTGCATTTCACACTTTTTAAGAGGAAGTAAACCCTGATGGGTTTTACGTCCTCTTTTTCCCCCTGCAAAGTAAAAGCGAAATAGGCTACTATGCATCGCATACTAGCCCATTATGTTGCACTTACCTGCAAACGAAGCCCGCGATGTCTGCTCTGTCCCCGCTGGTGGCCGCATCCATCTTCACCCTTCTTCCTTCCGGGGCCACGGACTCCAGGTCTCTGTGACTGGCCGGAGCCACGTGACATCACTCCCGTGCATGCGTGCGGGAGCTGCAGGTCACGGCACGGGTCATTTAGAAATGGCACGATCATGCCCTTTCTTCAGTGTGCATACACCGATGACGTCGGCACAAGCATATATGGTAAATATCTCCTAAACCGTGCAGGTTTAGGAGATATTTCCAAGTACCTACAGGTAAGCCTTATTATAGGCTTACCTGTAGGTAAAAGTGATGTAACTAGGTTTACAAACACTTTAATGTACACTGCTTGCAGAGCATATATAATGCAGTATTCACTGCCAGCTCATTTTCAGCTTCTACCAGCTCATTCCTGGTGTCATCTGTGCTAGGAATATGTAACTTCAGTGTGTATGCACAGGGGTTACATGATTAGTTGCCACCCAATGGCCAAAGGGAAAAGTGTCAGAAAAGTGACAATAAAAGTGGAACTTGGCAATACTGGAGTAGTGCAGACTAATAGGTGAGTCTGCCATAATGCGTACGGTAATTATGCTGTGCTTGCACATAAAGCAAATTCGTAAACCCTGCGCCTGCTCAAAATTTAGCAGCCAACACAACAAATAGATAATTTGTTCAAAATCACATGTGCATCAAAGTGTAGCGCTATAGTATTATGTTAAATAGCCTCAAATAATTTCAACGTGAAACTGTGAAAATTATATATAACTAAATACAGTGAACATTTCATGTAGTAAAATAATAATAAAGTCTCTAGTGATCTCAAAATTATATTCGCTTCCGTGTAGTGATTATTCACAGTCCATATTCAAAATAGGCAGTCCTGTTCACCTTGTGAATAGCCAATGGGATAGATGAAAGGTGATTTGTGATAGTACCACCACCTTAGTAAATTGCAGGCTTACCAGAGACTGTGGACCCAAAAGAACGTACGTTCTATGAGTCAAATGTGCTTGTATTGCCCCCGGCAATGGAAGAAGGGCCTTGAGGGTCCACACCGATGGAAGTCTGGAGTCATCCAGGGTTTAATGGTAGAAGGTTTTCTCCATAAAGGTGGTATGCATCCAGGAAAGTTAGCCCATACAAGATGAAAAAAGGGGCCACATAGTGTAATTCCATAAGCAGGAAAAAATGTATTAAAATAGTAAACACATTACATTTAAGTAGTAAAAAAAGTGTTTTGGATAAAATACTGGTGGCAGTGGAGTCCTCCCAACGCGTTTAGTCTCAATAGACTTCGTCTGCGGTGCTCCTCCACTGCAGCCATGCTCCCTAATAAAGACCCTGTTGCCCCTGTGATGAGAATCCAGCTCGTACCTCGTTTGGCCATGCACTTCTGGGTTCGTCCAAAATGGCGGACCCGTGTGCGTTCCAAGCCTCCCTATTATGTTCCCCAATGCGTTCCAGCACCCAGAATGAATTATGCATATTTCCCCATACATATTATTATATCGTCCACAAATTAGTCTTATACATATTGGAGGGCCTGAACTCCTACTAAACAACAAATGAAAAAATAAAGAATTGCCGAAAAGGTGGCCATCTCCCGTCTAAACATATTGCACGTCTGTTCTCCTGTGCTACGCAACATGACCTGCGTGTTGGATCACGCGGTCAGATGTGCTTCATGACGTCATAGCCCGACGTGCGCTCCACATACAATGGAACTCACGCTAGGAATGCGCGGAGGCGACGTGCGTTTCACATCTCGATATGGTGGCAAAACCCACAGCGTGACTCAACAGCCGCACATGTAAACAAAAGCCGTCAGTGGGGACACCAGGAAAATCTGCCCACAGACATTGCGAGCGGAGTCAACAGGGTGGGCAGGCACATCCATCCATTATGTGTGCACTTTAACAAAATTGCCAATAGTCTGTCCGTAAATGACTACAAAATGTAGTTTGGACATCAAAAAAGGCTCCAAATAGACTGTGTTAGATTAATTCTATCAGATACATATAATCCTATGGTCTATGTAATGAATTATGGAAAAAATTGTAAAATTTAGACATTTGACATTTTTTATGCAATGGATACAATCCCTTGATCATGGTTGTAAGCTAGCTAGTGACCTGTGAAATAGAAGAGAAAAGATTTAAATTTGGTATCTAAGATGGAATCTCTTTGGGTCACAGGGACTTTTTAGATATTGAAATTAACATCACATACATATATATGATATACAGAATGGTTTCCAAATAACAGAGAGTAAGCTATCACCTTTGTGTTATGTTTAAAAATCATTAATAAAGGAGTTGATATCCAATTCCATGTTCATCATGTGGAAAATGAGACTGTAGCTCATATATCCAGAACATTTCCAGACGTGAGACCCCTCTGGTCATGGCACCCCCTTCAAGGTGGAGTATACTTGTCTATGACGATGAATTGAGAACATAGTCATTTGCGGACGGACTATTGTCAATTTTGTTAAAGTGCACACATAATGGATGGATGTGCCTGCCCACCCTGCCCACTCTGTTGACTCCGCTCGCAATGTCTGTGGGCAGATTTTCCTGGTATCCCCACTGACAGCTTTTGTTTACATGTGCGGCTGTTGAGTCATGCTGTGGGTTTCGCCACCATATCGAGACGTGAAACGCACGTCCCCTCCGGGCATTCCTAGCGTGCGTTCCATTGTATGTGGAGTGCACATCGGGATATGACGTCATGACGCACATCTGACCGCGTGATCCAACACGCAGGTCATGTTGTGTAGCACAGGAAAAATTACGTGCAAAATGTGTTTACGGGAGACGGCCACCTTTTCGGCAATTCTTTATTTTTTCATTTGTTGTTTAGTAGGAGTTCATGCCCTCCAATATGTATAAGACTAATTTGTGGAAGATATAATAATATGTATGGGGAAATATGAATAATTCATTCTGGGTGCGGCAATGCATTGGGGAACATAATAGGGAGGCTTGGAACGCACGCGGGTCCGCCATTTTGGACGAACCCGGAAGTGCATGGCCAAACGAGGTACGAGCTGGATTCTCATCACAGGCGTCACAGGGTCTTTATTAGGGAGCATGGCTGCAGTGGAGGAGCATCCCAGATGAAGTCTATTGAGACAAAACGCGTTGGGAGGACTCCACTGCCGCCAGTATTTTATCCAAAGCGCTTTTTTTACTACTTAAATGTAAGTTTACTATTTTAATACATTTTTTCCTGCTTACGGAATTACACTATGTGGCCCCTTTTCTCATGTTATATGGGCTAACTTTCCTGGATGCATACCACCTTTATGGAGAAAACCTTCTACCATTAAACCCTGGATGACTCCAGACTTCCATCGGTGTGGACCCTCAAGTCCCTTCTTCCATTGCCAGGGGCAATACAATCACATTTGACTCATAGAACGTACGTTCTTTTGGGTCCACAGTCTCTGGTAAGCCTGCAATTCACTTGGTTGGTGGTACTATCACAAATCACCTTTCATATATCCCATTGGTTATTCACAAGGTGAACAGGACTGCTTATTTTGAATATGGACTGTGAATGGACATGGACACGGAAGCAAATATAATTTTGAGATCACTAGAGACTTTATTATTATTTTACTAAATGAAATGTTCACTGTATTTAGTTATATATAATTTTCACAGTTTCACGTTGAAATTATTTGAGGCTATTTAACGTAATACTATAGCGCTACACTTTGATGCACACTTGCACATAAAGGCAAGAGCCTGTACTCAGAGGAGAGTTGCCAATGGCCTCACTTCTGTGTGCAGAGAACAATGATCACTGCGTTAACATATTCAGACTATTTCATGAAATCCAGGGATAACTCAAATTTTTAATTATCTGTCTAATTATTTGTGTCCAACAGACACTGGGGGAGATTTACTAAGAAGAAGGCACTGCACCAGTTTATACATTAATTGGTGCGCCAGAAAAGTAATTAACGTGCGAACCGGTACACATTGAAGCGCAAATAGCGATAATAAATACCCGCATATGTAAACTGCAACTGTCGCTAGGGTAACTGCGGTTTTCTCATTGATAATAGCACACGCCCAATACAATTGGTTAATTTCATCTCATTGGATGTGTCTTGTTAGGCAATTAGTAGGTGTTCTCAGTTAAAGCGGAGTTCCACCCAAAAGTGGAACTTCCGCTCATTGGATTCCTCCCCCCCTCCGGTGTCACAGTTGGCACCTTTCAGGGGGGAGGGGGGTGCAGATACCTGTCTAAGACAGGTATCTGCACCCACTCCTGGGAATAGACTCCCATGGGAGTCACGCCCCCTCCCGCACTCCCCCGCTGTCTCCTGGGAAAGACACAGGTCCCAGGAGATAGCGGGGACCATTGAGAAAGCGCAGCGCGACTCGCGCATGTGCAGTAGGGAATCGGGAAGTGAAGCCGCAATGCTTCACTTCCTGATTCCCTCACAGAGAATGGCGGCGGCAGCACCCGAGGACCGAGGGACGGTTCGGTCTCGGGTGCCGACATCGTTGGACCCCGGGACAGGTGAGTGACCTTATTTTAAAAGTCAGCAACTGCAGTATTTGCAGCTGCTGACATCTAAAAAAAAAATTTTCGCGGGACTCCCGCTTTAATTAACCCTTTTGATGCTAATCTCATTCCTACCACTACTAATATATCTTTGAATTTTTTTTTTTTACCCTATTCTTTCAATACATTGCAAAGAATAGAGAAGTGTTTCTAAACCCAATAAATTAATATTTTCAGATCTTGATCTTTTAAAGGTGACCATACACTGCAATCAGTTAGATCTTAAATAAATTAGATTTAGTGTAAGAGCCTGTTTGATCACCTATAATTTGAATTAATTGTTCAAGTGCGTCTTCCTATTACCTATTTTGCCTAAATATCGAGTTGTACAGAGATTGGCCATTCAGATTGCATCGTGCATGACCATCTTAAGTGCCAAATTTGGAATTTGGCATTATACAAGGCACATAAAAAACCACCTTTTTTTCAAGACTTGCTAGAGTGATCAGGAATCTTCAAACTACGGCTCCCTAGCTGTTGCGGAACTACACACCCCATGAGGCATTGTAAAACTGACATTCACAGACATGACTAATCATAATGGGAATTGTAGTTCCAGACCAACTGGAGGGCCGTAGTTTGAAAACCTTGTGCTAGACCATTATTATGCCTCCAGAATTGGGAGTGTGGCATCTATCCAACTTCTCTCTGCTGGTGGAAACAAGAACCTACATCTATAGATATCTAGATATATCTATATATACACACACACTGAATCAGGAAGCAATATACATTGGCCCGGAAGTGAATCTGTACACAGGAAGTAGGTGTGTGTTTTGAGGCCAAATCATTTAGACATACACACGACCCACACAAACACCACCCCATGTAAAAATAAATAAAAAATTATCTTAGTTTGCAAAAAGGGATCATCAGAGAACAGTGAGCGGGGCATGGTGGTGGGAAGAAATTAGCAGTAGTACAAGCACCTTCCTTAAGGGGCGTGATGTCATTCCTGTGTGCTGGCCACCGCTTCCGTGAACCAGATATGCGCCACGGGTACATACCTCCACGCACACAGCAGTGCATTTGGCACATCTAGCTGCAGGAACCCAATTTTTATGGAAATTAATAGTAAAGCAGATGCAGATTTCCAGGACTGGACTAACAAATGTTTCTAGTGAAAGGCAACTGGTGTTTTCTATTAAACAAGGTCTAAATGGGCCATTGACAGTTGAACTTAGGAATGTGTCTTTACAAAGTTAAACTAAATGAAATCCTTTCTTATTTTTGCTTGGGGATAGAGTGCAGAGGGATTAGAATTCTTGTCAGTTTTTGGGGATGTCTGCACCCCTGATAGGGTGAAGACACCTCCCAAATGTTGCCACTTTCTCCTTCAAATTTATTTACTTCCTGTCACATAGCCAAACAGGAAGTGAGGGTAAAACCCTACCATATCAGCATAAACTGAGGAATAAATTTGTTTTTTGTTTTTTTGTTTTTAAAATTGGGATATTTATTATAGCAAAAAGTAAAAAATATTGTGTTTATCTTTTCAAAATGTACACTTTTGTTTTTGTTTATAGCGCAAAAAATGAAGACCGCAGAGGTGATCAAATATCACCAGAAGAAAGCTCTATTTGTGGGGAAAAAATGATGAAAATGTCATATGGGTACAGTCTTGCATGGCTGCGAAATTGTGATTCAAAATGTTACAGCGCTGAAAGCTGAAAGCTGCAGTCTTTGGGGATGTCTGGATGTCTGTGAAGACACCTCCCAAATTTTACCACTTTCTCCTTCAAATTTATTTACTTCCTGTCACATAGCCAAACAGATAGTGAGGGTAAAACCCTACCAATGTCTTTCCTTGGGGACAGACAGGTCAATCTAAATAGTGTCCCCATTAGGTAGATTGCACTCTAGCATTTTGCTGTGTACACCCCAAATTATTAGGTATCTTGGACTTTGGGGTTTATTTACTAAAGGCAAATTCCTTTGCAATACAAGTGCACTTAGAAGTGCAGTTGCTGGAGATCCGAGGGGGACACGCAAGGAAATAAAAAAAAAGCATCTTGTAATTAATATATATATAAATTTTGTGCCCCTCCCACACACTAACAAACCCCTAGCCAAACACACAGCAAGCCAGCCCATGAAAGGGGGGGCTCAGGCACCTCAAGAGTCAAACATCTTGTTCCCATATTCAGGGGGACAAGGGCCTCATCCACAGGCTGGGGCGTTGGGGGGGCTGCAGACACGGGGCTTTACGGAAAGTGGAAAGCCCCTTTAAACTAGTGGGTACAAGGTGCTTTGTGGTTGGTATTGGACTGAGCCCAACATGCCCCAAAGGCAGCCAGCTATGTTGAGTGCATGTGGCCTTGTATGGTTCAGGAGGGGGTTGGGTGATCACTCTTCTCGCCTCTTTCCTAGCTGGCCCTCTTGTATGCTCTGCAAAAAGGATGTGGTTTGGATTGGTGAAGGTAGCTCACAGCCTTTTGAGAATGGAGTGGAGTGTGGAGAATGGAGTTCCCCTTTAAAAGCAAAAGTTATGTTAAAATTAAAGTGCAACCTAAAATATGAGTACAATTCTTTTGAATAAAATGTACAAAAATAAATAAATGTCCATAAGTGAAAATATGGGGACCAACGTAGGTCCTAAGTGATAAACCAAAAAGTAGTCCAGTGAAATGAAAAAAACAATCCAGGTGTATCGAAACAATAATATATCAGACTGTAAGTGTCACATAATTAGTGAAAATTGATAGAAGATCCACCACCAAAGTCACCAATCGCTTACCGGAATGATTGAGCTCAGATAGGTTCACACCTAATGAGTCAATCAGGCTTTTGTGAGGTAACAGGGATGGTTCAGGCTCACAGCAAAGGCTAAGGCTGGCCATACATTATACAATTTTCTTCTATGGATTTTCTTTAAATTTACCAAAACCATATAATATAAGGTCAAATCTAAGCACTTTCAATTTGTGTTTAATCAGGCAGGCCCTTGTACTATACAGTTGAAGGTAAATTTTAAGGAAATTGAATAAGAAAATTGTATGGTGTATGGCCAGCTTTAATCTCCAGGGGATGTTCAGAACAGTGGATATCAGCAGATAGGACAATATAAAGGGCAGACAGCCCAACCATTAGATGAGAAAAGGAAAAGAAGGGCACATAGCGTAATTCCGTATGGAATGAATGAAATTTAATAAGAAAATATAAGTTACACTCACATTTCCAAAGATAAAAACAGCGCTTGTAAGACAGTAACAGCGGAATCAGCTATGGCTTCCGTAAAAGCAAAAGTTAGCCCATGGAAAGCAAAGGGATTAGAGGTGGGAGACAAGAGCATTGGAGAATGGAGTGTGGAGTTCACTTTTAAAAGCAAAAGTTAGCCCATGGAAATCCAAGGGATTAGAGGGGGGAGACAAGAGAATTGGAGAATGGAGTGTGGAGTTCACCTTTAACCACTTCCCTTCCCATAGTAATATGACGGCTGCAAGGTGGCTCTCTCATCCTGGGCGGCCATCATATGACGTCCTCGGCCTCCCAGCCGTCTAGGGGGAGCACGCCTGCCACGTCACTCGGGAGCTGATGCTCGTGCCTGGCGGCCACGGTGTCCGCCGGGCGACCGTGATTGCTTGTCACAGAGCAGGGACGTGGATCTGTGTGTGTAAACACACAGATCCACGTCCTGTCAGTGGAGAGGAGACAGATCGTGTGTTCCTTGTATATAGGGACACCGATCGGTCACCTCCCCCAGTCAGTCCCCTCCCCCCTCAGTTAGAATCACTCCCTAGGTAAAACATTTCATCCCTTGATCGCCCCCTAGTGTTAACTCCTTCCCTGCCAGTGACATTTATACAGTAATCAGTGCATATTTATAGCACTGATTGCTGTATAATTGTCAATGATCCCAAAAATGTGTCAAAAGTGTCCATTTTGTCCGCCACAATATCGCAGTCCTGATAAAATTCGCAGATTGCCGCCATTACTAGTAAAAACAAAATAAAAATAAAAAATGCCATAAAGCTATCCCCTATTTTGTAGGCGCTATAACTTTTGCGCAAACCAATCAATATACGCTTATTGTGATTTTTTTTTTACCAAAAATATATAGAAGAATACATATCAGCCCAAACTGAGGAAGACATTTGTTTTTTGTTTTTTTTAAATTGGGATATTTATTATTGACACTTTTTTTTTGTTTATAGTGCAAAAAATAAAGACCGCAGAGGTGATCAAATATCGCCAAAAGAAAGCTCTATTTGTGGGGAAAAAAATGATAAAAATGTCATATGGGTACAGTCTTGTATGACTGCGCAATAGTGATTCAAAATGTTACAGCGCTGAAAGCTGAAAATTGGTATGGGCAGGGGGTGAAAATGCCCTATATTGGTTACAATGTAAGTGGTTAAAAGCTAGCCCAAGGAAATCATATGCATTAGAGGGGGGGGGGTTAAATGCCCTTTTAGGGGGAGCGAGAGTCTTTTTACATCCTTTTAGGTGCATGTCACATGTTGGCAACGTAACATGCTAACATGACCTGTGTGCAAATCCCCTTAAAAAAATACATAAAGGTGAACCAGCGTAAAAAAAAAAAAAAGGTCAGGTTTAGAGGTGCGCCCGTTTATCCCATGCAATTGTATGTATGTTGCTTAACATTTAATAAGATTTTGGCCAAGCAGTGAACAAACGCATGTGAATGAGCGCAGGATCCATTTGCGTATGCGCAGAGCTTACATTGATCTTGCGCAGTTCTAAACGTACTTGCAGGCACAGCAGGTTTCTCCAAAAAAGTTATTTTCTCATACTATTTTGGGCATATTTGTTACTTGGGCAGTTGTTACTAAACTTCCTATAATATTGGCACCTCTGGCACCATCTTCTTTCAATATTGATTTGGAGATGCTGTGCGCCATGTCCATAGTGGCGCACAGATCGCATTCTCCCGTGCGCCGAGATTGCTATAGTAAAACTAGAGTTAGACCTACCAGTAACTCTGTTTCTAGGAGTCAACCAGGACAGCACTAGAGAGATAGGCTCCGCCTCCAGAGGCAGGAAACACATCACCAGATCTTTAAAGGGCGGCTCCCATCCCTTCTTCCTCAGTCTTTAACTGAGAACTTCCCCGGAACGGCTTCTGAAACAACAAAAATACTTGTCCAAAGTTATAAAAGCATATAAGGAAGGAATCCCTAATGTCCTGGACGACTCCTAGAAACAGAGTTACCAGTAAGTCTAACTCTAGTTTTCTCTAGTAGTCTGTCCAGGACAGCACTAGAGAGGATCAACGAGAACTTATCAGATAAGGGGGGGGACTACCGCTTGGAGGACTTTTCTCCCAAACGCTTGGTCTTGCTCTGAGTTAGGTCCAATCTATAGTGCTTCATGAAAGTCGAGTTGTTTGACCATGTTGCTGCGTGACAGATTTGTTCTGGTGACGCTCCAGCTCGCTCCACCCAACAAGCCGATAGTGCCCATGTGGAGTGAGCCATGGGGGAAAAGGGACATTCCGTTTTCATAATTTTGTAAGCTTCCACAATAGCTTGTTTAATCCATCTTGCGATTGTGTTTTTTGAAGCTTGGGACCCCAATTTTTCCCACATGTAAAATTAATAGAGCATTGGATTTTCTAATGCTTTTCAACATCTCCAGATACCGTAAGACACAGGCTCTCACATCCAGTTGGTGGAATTCTATTTCCTTTGGATTGGTGGGGGACCCACAGAATGACGGCAAAACAATTTCCTGAGTTCTATGGAATTTTGTTACTACTTTAGGCAAAAACCCTGGGTCTGTGCGTAGCACCAGCCTGTCTTCAAAAACCTGCAAAAAAGGCTCTTTGCTAATTCGTCTTCAAAAAAGAAGATCGTTTTGAGCGTGACCCATTTCAAGGACAGCTCTTTTTCCTGTGACCATTTTATCCAACCCTGTAGTACTGTCGACAGATCCCATTTTGGCAAACTCTTAAACGGAACAGGTCTAATTCTGGCTAACCCCTTAAAGAACCTGCTAACTAGCGGGTCTAACGCCAGGGGTTGCTCTAAAAAAACAGACAAGGCCGAAACTTGCACTTTTAATGTACTAATGGCCAGGCCTTGATCCACGCCATCTTGTAAAAACTCCAAGATGGCCGGAATCCCTGCAGACACCTTCTTGGTATCTAACTGTGAACAATAAACTTTCCAAAATTTAACATAAATCGCTTGGGTTACCTTCTTTCTACTAGAAAGAATTGTGTTTACCACCCTGTCCGAGAGCCCCTTAGACTTCAAGAGACTTTCTTCAGACACCAAGCTGATAATTTTAGAGTCTGTATTTCTGGTAACAGAACTGGGCCCTGGGAAAGCAGATCCTTCCTCTCGGGCAGCATGAGGGGAGGCTCCTCTGACAGGTGTAACAGTGTGGAAAACCACGGCCTCTTTGGCCAATACGGAACCACTAATATCATCGTGGTCCGTTCTTGAAGAGATTTCCTCAGGACTAGAGGAATACATTTGAATGGGGGAAAGGCATAGCAAGTGGGAAAGGCCCACCTCTGGGCCAAGGCATCTATCCCTTTGGCCCCTGCTTCTCTTTCTAGCGAGAAGTACACTGGAACCTGGGCATTTGCTCTGTTGGCGAACAAGTACACCTCTGGGAGACCACATTTCTGTACTATTAGCTGGAAGATCTCGCTGTTTAGTGACCATTCTGACTCGCACACTTGCTGTTGGCTCATAAAGTCCACCAGGTGGTTATCCACTCCTCTCAGATGGACTGCAGATACTGACTTCAGGTTTCTCTCGGCCCAATACAAGATGATACTTGTTACCCTGATTAACGACGGACATCTTGTTCCCCCTTGCTTGTTTAGATAAGAGACTGCTACCACACTGTCCGAGAGGACCTGTATGTGGTTACCCTTCAGATCTCTGGAAAATGTTTTTAGCGCTTCCCAGATCACCTGTAACTCTCTCCAGTTGGCTGACCTTTGGAACTGTACTTTCTCCCAGCGCCCTATGCTATTTTTGACCCCCAATGGGCCCCCCAGCCCCAAGCACTGGCGTCCGTGGTGATACAGACAGACACTGGAAGAGACCACAATAGACCCTGCACCAGGTTCTCCTCTTTCCTCCACCACCACAGAGACCTTCTGGTCTTTGAACATAGGCTGATGGTTGTGTCTAGCGATTCCTGTGCTCCGTCCCAGCTGTTCAGGTTGTTGGCCTGGAGACACCTGAAATGGGCCCTTGCCCATGGGACTGCAGGAATTGTTGCTACCAGAAAACCCAGACCTGACCTAGCTGAGCGGAGGGAAACTGCCTGATTGTTTTGCAAAAGGGTTGCAGTCGCCTTCACCTTTTGCACCTTCTCTGTGAGATAAATCTTTTGTGCCACTGAGTTCACCAAGAAACCCAGGTACTGTAAGACTTGTGTCAGGATTAAGTTTGACTTTTCTATGTTTATCAACCACCCCAGTTTTTTTAAAAAGGAAATGGCTGCCCCCAGATCTCCCTGTAATTGGAGCTCAGAGGGGGCAAAGAATAAAAGGTCATCCAAATATGGTATGACCGAGATCCCTTTCAATCTCAGGGGAGCCAAAGCTTCCACCAGGATTTTCGTAAAAATCCTGGGGGATGGGGATAGGCCGAATGGTAGGGCCCTGAACTGAAAATGTCGGACCTGCTTTCCCCACTGGATTGCAATCCTCAAAAATGTTTGAGAGTCCTTGTGGATGGGGACGTGTAGATAGGCATTCCTCAGATCGAGGGAGGCCATGAAACAATCTGGGGGAAGAATTGACTTTACAGAGAAGATTGTTTCCATCCGGAATATTTTGTATGTTACCCAGTTGTTTAGTAACTTCAAATTCAATATTAGACGGAATTTCCCATCGGTTTCTTCTCTACAAAAGCGTGAGAGTAGTAACCATGGTTTACTTCTTGCCGTGGCACAAGAACCCGCTGATCTACCAAGTCGCCAATTTGCGACAGCCCGGGAGGCGTGGTGACACACGTCCTCATGGGCAGAGTGCCTTCGAATTGTATTCGATAGCCCTCCCTGATTATCCTCACTATAAAAGCATAGTCTTTTCCCACTGTGGGAGGAACTTCCCCAGTCTCCCTCCCACGGAACCAAGTCACTGGGATTTAGTGTTTTTTTAGGAGAGGAAAATGGAACACCTTTCTGTTTTCCCCTTCCCCACTGTTTTTTAGGAGCTGACCCCTTAGAGGTCTGTCCTTGTGACTGCCCTTGTCTTTGAGGACGAAAAAACGTTTCCCTGGTACTTTCTTAGTCTTGGTAGGGAAAGCCTTTTTCTTGTCTGCAGTGCGATCTAGGACTTTTTCTAGATCCTGTCCAAACAAGAGGTCTCCTTCAAATGGGATGCCACACAGCCTAACTTTTGAGGCCGGGTCCCCCAACCAGAATTTTAACCATAACGCTCTGCGAGATGAATTTATAAGGGCAGCGGTCTTTACTGATAGTTTGACCGACTCGGCAGATGCGTCTGCCATATAGCAGGCTGCTTTGTGCAGCATGGGAAGGGAATTCTAAATTTCCTTGCTAGAGGTCCCACTTTCCAAATGACCTTGTAATTGGTCCAGCCAGACCTCCAAATTATGAGCCACTATTGTTGTAGCCATCGCAGGTTTTAGGTTTGCCAAGGCTACTTCCCATGACCTTTTCAGCAGTACCTCCATCCTCTTGTCCATGGGTTCCTTAAGGACACCCATGTTCTCAAATGCGAGGTCTGTTGATTTGGCGCACTGGGAGAAGGATGCATCTACTTTGGGCACCTTGTTCCAAACACAGGTGGAATCCTCACTGAAGGGGAATCTCCTCTTCAAACTTTTGGGAAAAAACATTTTTTTCTCCGGTTCCACCCACTCTTTTTTAATTGAGTCCGCCAGTGCGCTGTATACTGGAAAAACCCTGGTTTGGTCATCCTTCTGATACATCTGGTCATGTAAAGACAAGGAGACCCGCTCTTCTTTAATTTCAAGCGTCTGGTAGATCATCAACAATAAGGCATCAACCTCCTCGAGTGAGAGCCTGTATCTGGGTGAACTTGTCCCTTGGCTTGGAATATCTTTGGATGATGCCGCCTCACTTGGGTCATCCAAAGAATCTGATTCCTCTCCCCCTGATTCATCACCCTCCTCTGGGGCAGAAGCGGGGGGTACTTGCTTTGTGGTTTCAAGGTTTGCCAGCATTGTCTTAATGGTCTTCATTTCTTTCTGAACACCATAAATCAATTCCTTGCAGGCCCCCATGCCCTCCCTGTAAACTAATTTGTCAAAACACGGTTTACAGAGGGGCTTGTTCCACCCTTCCTTAAATTTGTTCGTACATGAGGGATGCCTCTTCTTCCCCCCTGACCTCTTCGGTTCTTTGGGCAGAGCCTAAGACAAGAGAAGGAGAGAAGAGAAGGAGGAAAAAGGAAGGGAAACAAAAGACAAGCTACCGTCAGCATAAAACCTTAGCAAACTAGGATGTCCTTCACCAACACCTATGTGCACCCCCACCAGCCGCTGACAGGATTGGCAAGACTCATTAGTCTGAATACTGTCTAAAAAAGAGGGGGGGGACTCAAAAAACGGGCCACATAAGTAGTCCATCACCCCCACCCCAGCCCCGTAGGTCCAAGGCACCCCTGTGTCCGCCTACCTGAGCTGGTTCGGCTCCACTGCCACATGGTTCAGCTGGATCCATGCTGTTCGTTCCTTGCATTCAGGTAGACAGCTGTGGTGCAGCACTGTTCTGTCCTGTGGCTGGCGTTTTTCAAACAAACCGCCCTGGCTTCGTCATCCATGCTCGCCGCGTGACCCGGAAGCGGAAGTGATGCGCTGGAAGTCCCCGTCCTCTTCCTGCGTTTCATAGGCTGGAACTTGAGGCCCATGCCGCCCCCCACCTGACCCACGCCAGACACAATCGAATCCGGCAGCCAGATGGGGAACACCAGCCCTCCCCGGGCTACCAAGGAGGAGGACGCTGGCACCAGCGCACCATTAGCCTGGACGGGGGACCCAGATGCCTGCCACACTAGACCATGCCGCCAGGTATGCAGGCCTCCTTCCCCTTCTCCCATGGGCAGTCCCAGGTTCAGGTAAAGGAGAGCTCCAATCTAGCCTCCTCCTCCGGTGGAGGAAACACAAAGACTGAGGAAAAAGGGACGGGAGCCACCATGGTGATGTGTTTCCTGCCTCTGGAGGTGGAGCCTATCTCTCTAGTGCTGTACTGGACAGACAACTAGAGATATGGGGGATTCGCTCTCTGTTACCGGTGCACCATTTCGTAAATATGGAAATGTACGTTGCACCTCTACTGATGGCACACGGCTTTCGTAAATCACCCCCACTGTTACTGGCTTTGGAGCCACTGTCTATAGGCAGTTTAGATGTTATACACAAGAACCGTTTCTATTCATTATTACTTGTGGTGACAATTGCTCCTGGCTCAATGTCTGCGCACAGTAAAAGAACTCAAAAAGAAAGGTTATAGTGTGGTTATTACCAATTGTCTAGCATGCTGAAACATTTAGCAACATTATTGGGTTAACCTACTGTACATTCCACTGACAGTATGATTATGGTTAATGGTCAGTCTTAGAGAAGGAAGCTAAAGTTTCTAGATATTCCTACAAAAAGAGAAGGGAAAGTGGGACTTTGATTGAGATAGATGACTTTGTGGAGGCAAAGTTGAAATAAATGCAAAATTGTTTTATTGATGACAAACGTTGTAAAGAATATGGCAATAGAGTAACCACATATACATTCAATACAGTAATTAGTATAGACTCCACCCACACATAACATACAAGTGTGGCATGGAAAAAAGTTTTGCATGAGTATGGTATAGTCAAAGCAGTTCAAAGGTACATAACATAGGGTAAATTTCTATTATTACATATGACATAAAAACAGCACCAGCGGCAGGAGTATGGGTGTAGCAAGTATAACCAAAATGGATGAATAAATAAATGTCAGAATTATTAATCTGCTGCAGACTGAATTTCAATGTGTCCATTACAGACACAGGTAGCATCACTTGTGCCCGACGCGTTTCGTGTAGAGACACTCCTCAGGGGCAGATGCTAAAATATATCTGCAGAGTGTAAAGAAAAAAGTGGTGACATTAGTCTAATTCTAATTAGTAATGTAACAATAGGGCAGATTAGCTCGTCCTAAATACTCACATAGGGTCCAAAACGGTAAAATGTTGCGACAATGTGATCAACGTCCCAATGAAGCCTCCCCCGGGAACTGAGGTAATTGCAGCCGCGCACGGTAGGGCACACGCAACAAAACCTCCCGATGACCCAAGGCACAAATTGCTGGTGCAGGTGAAATATTGCGGTGGCCTGAGAGGGCAACCTGAAGTGATATGAGAAGGTCAAAAAAAAAATGTGAAAGTGAAAATGAGTAAAAATGTGAAAGAATGAATAAAAAAAAAAAAAAAAATATTAAAAATTATGAATAAATAAATATAAAGATAAAAAAATGAATAAAAATAGTGAAATAAATGGAATGTGATGTAAAAAAGGGGGGTGTAGGTTGACTAAGTGTATGAACTATGTGAGCATTATTGATGTTGCGTGAAAAGGTGAAAGGTTGGATGGTGAGAGCCAATGTTAGAACAAAAAAAAAAAAAAAAAAAAAAAAAAAGGTGGCAACAGTGATAGCAAAAATAAAATAAAACATGGTGACAGGCAATTGTGAATGACCTAGGAGGTGACTTACGTGTTGAAGCAGGGCTGAAAACAAAGGGAAGTGTTGAATGCGATGTGATGACTCGGAGGTGTATCAGCAAGAGTGTGACAGGGGAGGCAGCTTATATGTACCCCGCACACGTGCACGCCGGCTCTTACCAGCGTCACGCTGGCGTGTGATAGGCAGGAAGGGGCTCCGGAGAGGGCGGTAACACCGCCCTCCACAGAAGCCCATATTCACTGCCAGAACAGCTGGGATGGAAATCACGTGCCCTGTGCGTTGGCCCCAATCATGACGCCACACACACAGGGCAGGGTGCGTGGCGCCGATCCTCTGTAGGCATCCACCCGCTACCCCGTAACACTCCCCGCCCCCCGGTGGGCGGAGAGGGGGGAGGGGGAGGC
Source organism: Aquarana catesbeiana (assembly GCF_042186555.1). Classification (NCBI taxonomy): domain Eukaryota; kingdom Metazoa; phylum Chordata; class Amphibia; order Anura; family Ranidae; genus Aquarana; species Aquarana catesbeiana. Next base: position 544,320,572 of record NC_133325.1, on the reverse strand, counting down.
ACATAGAGAGCATCGCAGCTCCCGGGTAGAGGACCAACAAGGAACCGGAGATCACCACAACCGCAACATACCCCAAATGAACTGGCGCAACGGCACTGTAGAACTACATGGATACAAAATTAATGTACCCTGAGTGTGTAAAAACCGGGTTTGGTGGCATAACCACCCGGAATTTACAAACCTCACACTGGGGTAGTAGGGGAACACTACCAACCCAGTCATCATATCTCCATCCCTGTTCAAATCGAATGGAAAGGGGGGAAAAAATTTTGGGACTTTAATTGAGGCACATATGCAGTGTGCCTCCATCCCTATGCTAAGTGCAAAAAGAGAAGGGAAAGTGGGACTTTGATTGAGATAGATGACTTTGTGGAGGCAAAGTTGAAATAAATGCAAAATTGTTTTATTGATGACAAACGTTGTAAAGAATATGGCAATAGAGTAACCACATATACATTCAATACAGTAATTAGTATAGACTCCACCCACACATAACATACAAGTGTGGCATGGAAAAAAGTTTTGCATGAGTATGGTATAGTCAAAGCAGTTCAAAGGTACATAACATAGGGTAAATTTCTATTATTACATATGACATAAAAACAGCACCAGCGGCAGGAGTATGGGTGTAGCAAGTATAACCAAAATGGATGAATAAATAAATGTCAGAATTATTAATCTGCTGCAGACTGAATTTCAATGTGTCCATTACAGACACAGGTAGCATCACTTGTGCCCGACGCGTTTCGTGTAGAGACACTCCTCAGGGGCAGATGCTAAAATATATCTGCAGAGTGTAAAGAAAAAAGTGGTGACATTAGTCTAATTCTAATTAGTAATGTAACAATAGGGCAGATTAGCTCGTCCTAAATACTCACATAGGGTCCAAAACGGTAAAATGTTGCGACAATGTGATCAACGTCCCAATGAAGCCTCCCCCGGGAACTGAGGTAATTGCAGCCGCGCACGGTAGGGCACACGCAACAAAACCTCCCGATGACCCAAGGCACAAATTGCTGGTGCAGGTGAAATATTGCGGTGGCCTGAGAGGGCAACCTGAAGTGATATGAGAAGGTCAAAAAAAAAAAATGTGAAAGTGAAAATGAGTAAAAATGTGAAAGAATGAATAAAAAAAAAAAAAAAAAAAAAAAAAAAAAAAAAAAAAAATATTAAAAATTATGAATAAATAAATATAAAGATAAAAAAATGAATAAAAATAGTGAAATAAATGGAATGTGATGTAAAAAAGGGGGGTGTAGGTTGACTAAGTGTATGAACTATGTGAGCATTATTGATGTTGCGTGAAAAGGTGAAAGGTTGGATGGTGAGAGCCAATGTTAGAACAAAAAAAAAAAAAAAAAAAAAAAAAAAAAGGTGGCAACAGTGATAGCAAAAATAAAATAAAACATGGTGACAGGCAATTGTGAATGACCTAGGAGGTGACTTACGTGTTGAAGCAGGGCTGAAAACAAAGGGAAGTGTTGAATGCGATGTGATGACTCGGAGGTGTATCAGCAAGAGTGTGACAGGGGAGGCAGCTTATATGTACCCCGCACACGTGCACGCCGGCTCTTACCAGCGTCACGCTGGCGTGTGATAGGCAGGAAGGGGCTCCGGAGAGGGCGGTAACACCGCCCTCCACAGAAGCCCATATTCACTGCCAGAACAGCTGGGATGGAAATCACGTGCCCTGTGCGTTGGCCCCAATCATGACGCCACACACACAGGGCAGGGTGCGTGGCGCCGATCCTCTGTAGGCATCCACCCGCTACCCCGTAACACTCCCCGCCCCCCGGTGGGCGGAGAGGGGGGAGGGGGAGGCACATAGAGAGCATCGCAGCTCCCGGGTAGAGGACCAACAAGGAACCGGAGATCACCACAACCGCAACATACCCCAAATGAACTGGCGCAACGGCACTGTAGAACTACATGGATACAAAATTAATGTACCCTGAGTGTGTAAAAACCGGGTTTGGTGGCATAACCACCCGGAATTTACAAACCTCACACTGGGGTAGTAGGGGAACACTACCAACCCAGTCATCATATCTCCATCCCTGTTCAAATCGAATGGAAAGGGGGGAAAAAATTTTGGGACTTTAATTGAGGCACATATGCAGTGTGCCTCCATCCCTATGCTAAGTGCAAAAAGAGAAGGGAAAGTGGGACTTTGATTGAGATAGATGACTTTGTGGAGGCAAAGTTGAAATAAATGCAAAATTGTTTTATTGATGACAAACGTTGTAAAGAATATGGCAATAGAGTAACCACATATACATTCAATACAGTAATTAGTATAGACTCCACCCACACATAACATACAAGTGTGGCATGGAAAAAAGTTTTGCATGAGTATGGTATAGTCAAAGCAGTTCAAAGGTACATAACATAGGGTAAATTTCTATTATTACATATGACATAAAAACAGCACCAGCGGCAGGAGTATGGGTGTAGCAAGTATAACCAAAATGGATGAATAAATAAATGTCAGAATTATTAATCTGCTGCAGACTGAATTTCAATGTGTCCATTACAGACACAGGTAGCATCACTTGTGCCCGACGCGTTTCGTGTAGAGACACTCCTCAGGGGCAGATGCTAAAATATATCTGCAGAGTGTAAAGAAAAAAGTGGTGACATTAGTCTAATTCTAATTAGTAATGTAACAATAGGGCAGATTAGCTCGTCCTAAATACTCACATAGGGTCCAAAACGGTAAAATGTTGCGACAATGTGATCAACGTCCCAATGAAGCCTCCCCCGGGAACTGAGGTAATTGCAGCCGCGCACGGTAGGGCACACGCAACAAAACCTCCCGATGACCCAAGGCACAAATTGCTGGTGCAGGTGAAATATTGCGGTGGCCTGAGAGGGCAACCTGAAGTGATATGAGAAGGTCAAAAAAAAAAATGTGAAAGTGAAAATGAGTAAAAATGTGAAAGAATGAATAAAAAAAAAAAAAAAAAAAAAAAAAAAAAATATTAAAAATTATGAATAAATAAATATAAAGATAAAAAAATGAATAAAAATAGTGAAATAAATGGAATGTGATGTAAAAAAGGGGGGTGTAGGTTGACTAAGTGTATGAACTATGTGAGCATTATTGATGTTGCGTGAAAAGGTGAAAGGTTGGATGGTGAGAGCCAATGTTAGAACAAAAAAAAAAAAAAAAAAAAAAAAAAAAAGGTGGCAACAGTGATAGCAAAAATAAAATAAAACATGGTGACAGGCAATTGTGAATGACCTAGGAGGTGACTTACGTGTTGAAGCAGGGCTGAAAACAAAGGGAAGTGTTGAATGCGATGTGATGACTCGGAGGTGTATCAGCAAGAGTGTGACAGGGGAGGCAGCTTATATGTACCCCGCACACGTGCACGCCGGCTCTTACCAGCGTCACGCTGGCGTGTGATAGGCAGGAAGGGGCTCCGGAGAGGGCGGTAACACCGCCCTCCACAGAAGCCCATATTCACTGCCAGAACAGCTGGGATGGAAATCACGTGCCCTGTGCGTTGGCCCCAATCATGACGCCACACACACAGGGCAGGGTGCGTGGCGCCGATCCTCTGTAGGCATCCACCCGCTACCCCGTAACACTCCCCGCCCCCCGGTGGGCGGAGAGGGGGGAGGGGGAGGCACATAGAGAGCATCGCAGCTCCCGGGTAGAGGACCAACAAGGAACCGGAGATCACCACAACCGCAACATACCCCAAATGAACTGGCGCAACGGCACTGTAGAACTACATGGATACAAAATTAATGTACCCTGAGTGTGTAAAAACCGGGTTTGGTGGCATAACCACCCGGAATTTACAAACCTCACACTGGGGTAGTAGGGGAACACTACCAACCCAGTCATCATATCTCCATCCCTGTTCAAATCGAATGGAAAGGGGGGAAAAAATTTTGGGACTTTAATTGAGGCACATATGCAGTGTGCCTCCATCCCTATGCTAAGTGCAAAAAGAGAAGGGAAAGTGGGACTTTGATTGAGATAGATGACTTTGTGGAGGCAAAGTTGAAATAAATGCAAAATTGTTTTATTGATGACAAACGTTGTAAAGAATATGGCAATAGAGTAACCACATATACATTCAATACAGTAATTAGTATAGACTCCACCCACACATAACATACAAGTGTGGCATGGAAAAAAGTTTTGCATGAGTATGGTATAGTCAAAGCAGTTCAAAGGTACATAACATAGGGTAAATTTCTATTATTACATATGACATAAAAACAGCACCAGCGGCAGGAGTATGGGTGTAGCAAGTATAACCAAAATGGATGAATAAATAAATGTCAGAATTATTAATCTGCTGCAGACTGAATTTCAATGTGTCCATTACAGACACAGGTAGCATCACTTGTGCCCGACGCGTTTCGTGTAGAGACACTCCTCAGGGGCAGATGCTAAAATATATCTGCAGAGTGTAAAGAAAAAAGTGGTGACATTAGTCTAATTCTAATTAGTAATGTAACAATAGGGCAGATTAGCTCGTCCTAAATACTCACATAGGGTCCAAAACGGTAAAATGTTGCGACAATGTGATCAACGTCCCAATGAAGCCTCCCCCGGGAACTGAGGTAATTGCAGCCGCGCACGGTAGGGCACACGCAACAAAACCTCCCGATGACCCAAGGCACAAATTGCTGGTGCAGGTGAAATATTGCGGTGGCCTGAGAGGGCAACCTGAAGTGATATGAGAAGGTCAAAAAAAAAAAATGTGAAAGTGAAAATGAGTAAAAATGTGAAAGAATGAATAAAAAAAAAAAAAAAAAAAAAAAAATATTAAAAATTATGAATAAATAAATATAAAGATAAAAAAATGAATAAAAATAGTGAAATAAATGGAATGTGATGTAAAAAAGGGGGGTGTAGGTTGACTAAGTGTATGAACTATGTGAGCATTATTGATGTTGCGTGAAAAGGTGAAAGGTTGGATGGTGAGAGCCAATGTTAGAACAAAAAAAAAAAAAAAAAAAAAAAAAAAAAAGGTGGCAACAGTGATAGCAAAAATAAAATAAAACATGGTGACAGGCAATTGTGAATGACCTAGGAGGTGACTTACGTGTTGAAGCAGGGCTGAAAACATAAATGCCCACTAACTGTAACAATTTTATACAACATGTTAAAAGCTTTGTATACTGCCCACTATTTTTTTTACGCTTGACAATTTCTTTTTGTTATCTCCTAATAAATGTACTTTAGGAATTCAAAACCTTCATTAGTGCCTGTTACATTAGAAAACAATACAAACATTTCTCCAGCACACTCTGCTCAAAAAACACCCCAAACTGTTTTAGCCATTTGTGTTAAAAACAGCATTTTTTGTTGGATATGCACCAAGCTGCAGCAAGGCCCCACTGCAAAGAGCAGTCCCTAACTCTAGCCTTTCTCTACATTGAACATGGGGCATATAGGGGTTTATTTACTATAGCACCTAGTCGGCAAATGGGGGAACAAATGGTCACAAATGACTAAAATCCTTAGAGAATGTCAAAATCTAGTCGGAAAGGTATTCACTATAGCACGCAGGGAAAAAATAGTCGCAATCAGTGACCGACTAAATCAGTAGTCATGGTAATATCACGGGAATCAGGGCCGTCTTTAAGGCAGGGCAAAAGGGGCAGCTGTCCTGGGCCCTGTCATTGTTGTGGGGCCCAAAGCAGCTGCCTCATACTTGCCAACTATCCCTGTTTAAATTCCCTTGTCCCTTGAAGTTTTAGTCCCTTGCTGTGTCCTGATATCTCAGTTTGAAGTGCTGCTACTAATGCTGCCCAGCTCTGCCCTATTGTTGTGTACAGATGACTCACCTGCAGACCCTGTGTTTACATGTAAATAACCGGTATTCATATGTAAATAGCGGTGGCATTCATATATAAATAGCTGCATTTGGCAGCATAGATATGTAAATACGGGCGGCATTCATATTTATATCTTGCCCCCTGCAGTGAGGAGATGATGTGCTGTAACCTCTAGCAACCAATCACTGAGCAGTATTACTGTACAGTAATCTATAGCAACCAATCAACAAGCAGAAATCATGTGCTGTAACATCTAGCAACTCATCAGTGAGCCGTAATGAGTGCTGTAACTTCTAGCAACCAGTCAGTAAGTAGTAATGATACACTGTAACCTCTGGCACCCAATCGCTGCCTGATCTGATACAGTAAACTGATTTTAAGTCTAGCATCTATTTATTGTATGTCTCAGAGCAGGTGGAGAGCGAAATTGTATTGGGGGGGGGGGGGGGGCAAGAAAATGTTTGCCCAGGGTCCAATCAGTATTACAGACGGCCCTGACGGGAATTGCACATGGAAATAATATTTAGAGCTTAATCTCATAGATTAAATGGTTCCTAAACATGTGGTATATTGTTTGGAGATGATCTGCTTTTAAAGTTCTTGAAATATTGTTGTAAAAGCAGAAATATGCTTGAAAGTCTGAGAAGAGATAAATTCCCCCTGTTTTTAGAACTCTGTACTGACACAACTGTGCATACCCAGACTGAAGGTAGTCACAATTCTACTCTCATTTCATTTTAGCCCCCTGCTATAGTAAATTCCGAAATGTGGGAATGCCAAACAAGCGATCCTGACTGGGAAATTGTGAGAGCTAGCAAACTTTGTGCTACTTATATATAAATGCAAGTGTCAACCATTGATTCTCATTGTATAACTGTTACTTCCACAAAAACATACATTTTAATTTTGAGATGAACTCTTTAATTCCTAAAATAAATTGTCCTTGCTGGTTTTTTATGTTGCTTCATATTCCTTTTTTTTTTTTTTTACAATGCTAGTAATGTGTAACGTTTTCATGTTTTTAGAACAGATCTTATTCTCTCTCTCTACATATACAGCTTCTCACAAAAGTGAGTACACCCCTCACATTTTTGTAAATATTTTAATATATCTTTTCATGTGACAACACTGAAGAAATTACACTTTACTACAATGTAAAGTAGTGAGTGTACAGCTTGTATAACAGTGTAAATTTGCTGTCCCTTCAAAATAAGCCAACACAGCCATCAATGTCTAAACTGCTGGCAAAAAAAGTGAGTACACCCCTAAGTGAAAATGTCTAAATTGGGGCCAATTAGCCATTTTCTCTCCCCGGTGTCATGTGACTCGTTAGAGTTACAAGGTCTCAGGTGTGAATGGGGAGCAGGTGTGTTAAATTTGGTACTATCGCTCTCACGCTCTTATACTGGTCACTGGAAGTTCAACATGGCACCTCATGGCAAAGAACACTCTGAGGATCTGAAAAAACTGTTGCTCTACATAAAGATGGCCTAGGCTATAAGAAGATTGCCAAGACCCTGAAACTGAGCTGCAGCACAGTGCCCAAGGCCATACAGCGGTGTAACAGGACAGGTTCCACTCCTCGAACCGGCCTTGCCATGGTCGACCAAAGAAGTTGAGTGTACGTGCTCAGCGTCAAATCCAGAGGTTGTCTTTGGGAAATAGTATGAGTGCAGCCAGCATTGCTGCAGAGGTTGAATAGGTCAGCCTGTCAGTGCTCAGACCATACGCCGCACACTGCATCAAATTGGTCTGCATGGCTGTTGTCCCAGAAGGAAGCCTCTTCTAATTCAATCTTATTTTATTGAGAAAGGAAAAGTGTACAGTACACAAATATGTCATTCAATAACACATATAAAGAGATATACATCTTTTTAATATTAGTGCCATAGCGTATCATGGAGTATGGAATTTGATAGCTTCAATTAAGTTAGTTTGATATACAAGCTTGTGTAGCTATATCTTCTATCATGACTTATTAAGGGTCAGTGAGCACCACTATCCACTCAATGAGCGGTGCCCACTTATTACAAATATGCTAAGGCTTTTGTTGATGTGCTAATCGCGATTTCTCTTAGGGTGAAACTCTATGTGTGTAACTATGTCCATCTGATGAGACTAAAGATTATGGTTTGGGTGGTCGTGTAACACTGTAACATATAAAGTGAAAAGAGGGATAAAGATGAGGATAGAGGAGTCAAGGCAGTATGATAGGTAGATAGTAAGAGGGAGACATTCCACTTAGGTTAGACAGTTGTGTTTGTGGAGTCCTCTGCAGCCCAAGGAATAAATTCTGAGGAATAACGAAACATAGACCATGAGGTCCAGGTCTTGGAGAATTGCTCCTCATTACCCATTTCCTGCGACAACATTCGTTCTAAGCTATTAATTCGGTCCACTTCAATTGCCCAATCCCCAGGGAAGGCATGTTCGTCAACTTCCAGTGTCTGGGCAGAACCGTTCTAGTTGCTGCGAGAAAGTGTTGCAGAACGTCTTTTTTGACCGATTTAAGCGGTCCAGGGAGCATAGATAGCAGAGCTACCTCAGGAGATGGTATGATTGAGGTCGCCATGAGTCTGCAGTACAGGTCGAGGATCTTTTGCCAGAACCTCCGCACAGGGGGGCATTCCCACCAAATGTGGAGTAATGTTCCCTTGGATGACAAGCAACGCCAGCAAGTATCTGGGAGCGCCGGGTTTATCCAGTGTAAAGTCGAAGGGCATCTGTACCAACGGGTCAATAACTTGAACCCTTTTTCTTGTGCTTTGGAGGCTAAGGATATTTTGTGAGTCAAAATTAAGCACTTGTGCCAGTCAACAGGTGAAATGGAGTGACCCAGATCTTCCTTCCAGGCCTGTGTGTATGGGGGGAGGTCGGGATTAGAAACCATATGTAGGAGAGAGTATAGTTGGGAGACCACATGCGTAGGGGGGTCGGTTTGAAGCAGCATCCACGGCAAGGCACGGAGATCTATTGGATTAAGATGGCTCTCTATTTGTACCCATAATTTGGTGGAGGAATGGTGGAACCAGTTAAGTATACGTGTGAGTACAGCTGCTCTATAGTATATAGAGGCATCTGGAGCTCCAGCTCCACCACGAATCTTGGGGAGCAATAGAGTCTCATAGCATATCCAAGGATGATCCCCCTTCCATATAAAGGAGGAAAACAGTTGGCGGAGCTTCTGAAAGAACCAGGAGGGTATGGAAATGGGAATTGTCTGGAACAAATAGCGAAACCGAGGGAGGACATCCATTTTTAGAGCATTCACTCTGCCTAGCCATGATAGGCATTTCTTCGTGTAGTTTGAGAGATCTGTCTTGGTTCTAAGCAGAAGGGGAGCGAAGTTCAGGGAGAACAGTTGGGACCCTTCTTTGGGTATTTGGATTCTGAGGTATCGGATGGAAGTGGAAACTGTTTTAAAGGGAAATTTAGTGGAGACTTGCCGTAGGGCCTCCTGGGACATTGAGAAGGAAGGCGCTTCTAAAGATAATGCACAAGAAAGCCTGCAAACAGTTTGCTGAAGACAAGCAGACTAAGGACATGGATTACTGGTACCATGTCCTGTGATCTGGCGAGACCAAGATAAACGTATTTGGTTCAGATGGTGTCAAGCGTGTGTGGCAGCAACCAGGTGAGGAGTACAAAGACAAGTGTGTCTTGCTTACAGTCAAGCATGGTGGTGGGAGTGTCATGGTCTGGGGCTGCATGAGTGCTGCCAACACTGGGAAGCTACAGTTCTTAGAGGGAACCATGAATGCCAACATGTACTATGACATACTGAAGCAGAGCATGATCCCCTCCCTTCAGAGACTGGGCCGCAGGGCAGTATTCCAACATAACGACCCCAAACACACCTCCTAGATGACCACTGCCTTGTTAAAGAAGCTGTGGGTAAAGGTGATGGACTGGCCAAGCATGTCTCCTGACCTAAATCCTATTGAGCATCTGTGGGGCATCCTCAAACGGAAGGTGGAGGAGCGCAAGGTCTCTAACATCCACCAGCTTTGTGATGTCATCATGAAGGAGTGAAAGAGGACTTCAGTGGCAACCTGTAAAGCTCTGGTGAACTCCATGCCCAAGAGGGTTAAGGCAGTGCTGGAAAATAATGGTGGCCGCACAAAATATTGACACTTTGGGCTTAATTTGGACATTTTCACTTAGCGGTTTAGACATGTATGGCTGTGTGTTGAGTTATTTTGAGGGGACAGCAAATTTACACTGTTATACAAGCTGTACACTCACTACTTTCCATTGTAGCAAAGTATCATTTCTTCAGTGTTGTCACATGAAAAGATAATAAAATATTTACAAAAATGTGTATATATATACAGTGTATATATATATATATATATATATATATATATATATATATATATATATATTTTTTTTTTATTTTTTTTTTCCTTCTATTGGTTGAACTAGATGTAAATATGTAAATAAATAATTGTTGTTCAGAAATTTAGCCCAAAATGTATTCTGTTACATTTCTTTGGTAAAAATGACTCAAATCAGTGTATATTATTTAGCTTGTAGGAAAGTTATAGAGTCCACAAACTATGGTATAAACAGCATCTGAAAATTGATCATTCCTAATGTACTGATGGACTATCTCATTTCCTGAGACCCTAAAATGCCAGAACAGTAGAAATACCTCCCAAATGACCCCTTTTCTTTATCGTACATCACGGGACACAGAGCACCATAATAATGACTATGTGGGTTATACGCTTACCTTTAGGTGATTGGACACTGGCAACCAATAGTAAGACGGTTCCTCCCATATAACCCCTCCTATACAGGAAGTATCTCAGTTTTTTCGCCGGTGTCTTGAAGGTGATGGTCATGGCTGTTGAAGCTCTTCAAATTTCTTCAAAGAATGTCCCACTGAGGACGTTATAATCGGATCCATTCGGATGGCATAACAAAGCTAAAGTGGATGGTACCCGAACCTCGGTTCAAGAACGAGGTGTTGCTTGTAATGTGTCCTATATAGGCGCTGGACCCTTGTTAAGTTGGTATTCCTGGTCAATCTTGCCCAAGGTAAACCAGAAAGGGTGCTTTACAGGTCCACGGGTGTGGACCCCAATATATGGGGGACCCGGTCCCTGAAGGTCCTTACCCGCCGTGATGGGGGAAGATTGGGCCTGGTAAGACAGGCCCTGCTGCTTGGGATGGTGAGTACTCCCTTTGGGATTTTATATTTATATATGTATTTCCCTTTGTAACTGCTGGTATAAACCTTGAACCTGTGTCTAAGATTACAGAAGGCCGGTTTTGGCGCGCTTTTTTGAATTCTGTCGCGCGCGAGGTGCACATGCACGTGTCACATGTCCGTCGCATGCGTGTGCGCCCCTGGTGTGAGCCGCCGGTGTGCGCGTGCGCCTATGCGGTGCACTTCGCAGGTGCGGCGCGTGCGTCAGGACAGCGCATGCGCCGTGCGGTAGGCGTGCCACTGATCGCTGATGCACGTGCTCACTCTCAAGCTAGTGCTTATAGGCATGGAGCTCCTGGCGTGCGCGTGGACAAACACAGAGCGATCGTTGGGCACGTGAGTCTGGTGGTCTTGGACACAGTGGTGACAAGTTAAGGGCTGGTTATAGTTTGTGGGGAGTACTCCTTTTTTATTCCTCGTGTGTAAGCAATGTCTTCCAGAAAACGAGGTATAGGGAACAAGTAGAGTAGATGACCAACCCCATGCTGATGCAGCCTCAGTTTCTCCTGAAAGACCTGCGGCATATGGCCTGGCTGAGCCATTGCACTTGTCAGGCATAGTGGCCACTACCAATGTACCTGCCTCGGCTTATGTTACAAAGGAGGATTTGGCATCTGCCTTAGCGGGCCTTGAGGGCAAAATAGCTGGCATGATTGCCTCTGTAACACAGGGGGAGAGGAAGCGTAATAGATCTCCCTCCCCTGAGCCTGGGCCAAGTGGAGAGTCACTAGAGCACCAGGACTCTTATAGCCAGATGGGTCCAGGTGATCTGGAACCAGAATGGGCAGAGGATTTGGAAGAAGTGGTCATAAAGGACCGAGAGGAAGAGGAGGCTGAAGAATCCTTGGGTGAGGACTCTGGCTCTGAAGAGCCAATTTCAGCCTCCCATTCCCAAAAATTGTTTATCCAATCTCTAATGGAGATGGTACGAATTGGGTTTAAGTTACCCTCGGTTCAGGAGTCTGAACTCTCCTGTTCTACTTTGGGATCTTTGCGACCTCAGCAAATTTCCCAAGCGTTCCCTTTGCATCCGTTACTGGAGCAGGTGGTTTACGCGGACTGGGAGCATCCTGACAGGATATACTTACCTCCAAAAAGGTTTTGTGTCTTATATCCTATGGAGGAGAAGTTCAGGAAAAAATGGAGCACACCCTTGGTGGATGCTGCCATATCTTCTGTGAATAAAAGTTTAACCTGTCCAGTGGATGATGCCCAGGTATTCAAGGATCCGGCTGATAAAAAGCTAGAGTCCTTATTAAAGGCCTCCTTTTCGGTGGCTGGTGCAGCAGTTCAGCCAGCAGTTGCAGCTATTGGGATTTGCCAATCCCTAAAGGATCGCTTTAAGAAGTTGGTAAAGAACATACCTTGCCAGGAGGAATCTGCTGAGGCGTTATCAGAGATCCCTCATGCCTTATGTTTTGCAGTAGACGCATTGAAAGACTCAATCCAACAGATGTCTCATTTTGCGTTACTGTCAGTTCATATGCGCAGAGTATTGTGGCTAAAGAACTGGTCTGCTGAGATGCCATGTAAAAGGCTACTCGCAGCTTTTCCATTTCATGGAGAGGCCTTTTTGGTGAGGATCTGGATAAATACATCCAAAAGATCTCTGGAGGAAAGAGTGCCCTGCTTCCTATTAAAAAGAAAGGGAAGCAACCCTCTTATAAAATTCCTAATGCTCCAGGACCTGGCGCCTCTTCCCCTAAGCGGTATCGACGGCCTCAGCCGTCTGGGTTTAAAATACCCCAGGGTCAGAAGAAACCCTGGGCCCCAAAAACACCCAAGCCCAACTCCAAGTCTACCTTGTGAAGGGGCGCCCCGCTCTCACAAGTGGGGGGCAGGCTTCGGCTGTTTGGGGAGGCCTGGGAAGAACTGGTTCAAGACAGATGGGTCATTTCCACTGTAAAATATGGTTACAGTACTGAGTTCCGGGAGATCCCCCCGAACCGGTTTCTGTACTCAAGGGTCCCGTCGGATCCAGAGAAAAGAAGATGCTTATTCCTAAGGGAATGCTCTCGCCCCATACTAGTTCAAAACGTGTCAAGAACAGTACGGTTTTTACAACGCCTAGGTTGGATGTTAAATATGGACAAGGCAGCTCTTTGTCCGACCCAAGCCTTGGTGTATCTGGGTCTGGTCTTGGACACAGTCCAAGAAAAGCTGTTACTTCCGCCCTTAAAGGTCGCCTCCATAGTGGAACTTGTACAGAAGGTGAAAAAAGAACTAACCCCTTCTATTCGGCTGTGCATGAGATTACTGGGCAAGATGGTGTCATCTTTCAGCGCAGTGCCATATGCACAGTTCCACTCCAGAGTGTTCCAGAACAGTATTCTAAAAGCCTGGGACAAGTCAGCTCGAACTCTGGATCAGCCTATGGTTCTATCTCCACAGGTTCTATGGAACCTCTCTTGGTGGTTAAAAACCAGCAACTTAAAAAGAAAGAAATCTTTTCCACCAGTAGCCTGGAAAGTTGTAACCACGGATGCCAGTCTTCTCGGCTGGGGAGCAGTCCTAGAGGAAGCGTCTGTTCAGGGAATATGGTCCCAGACAGAAAGGACTCTGCCCATCAATCTATTGGAGATCTGGGCAGCTCATCTGGCCCTGCGATTCTGGACGTCCAGATTGCGGGGTCTTCCTGTCAGAGTCCAGTCCGACAACTCCACAGTAGTGGCATATATCAACCACGAGGGAGGTACCAGGAGTCTGGCAGCCCAAAGAGAGGTAGATCATATACTGACCTGGGCAGAAAAACATGTGCCGTTTCTGTCGGCAGTGTTTATTCCGGGGGTGGACAATTGGCAGGCGGATTTCCTAAGTCACCAAAAATTGTTACCAGGGGAATGGTCCCTGCATCCCGAGGTTTTTCTACAGATCTGCCAATACTGGGGGACCCCAGATGTGGATCTGCTGGCATCCAGATTCAATGCCAAGCTGGACAGGTTTGTATCCAGGACCAAGGATCCGCTTGCTGTCGGGATAGACGCATTAGTAGTTCCTTGGGATCAGTATTCTCTGATATATGCCTTCCCTCCGATCCAAATTCTGCCGCACTTACTACGCAGAATACTGGAGGAACGAAGGCCGGTGATCTTGGTGGCCCCAGCGTGGCCCAGGAGATCATGGTACTCGGAGATTGTGAAATTGGCAGTAGGGGACCCGTTGGTCCTTCCTTGCCGTCCAGACCTGTTGTCTCAAGGGCCCATATTCCATCCTTCTTTACGGTTGCTGAATTTGATGGCCTCGCTATTGAGACCAGACTATTGAAAGACCGTGGTGTTATGGGTTCAGTCCAGGGAACAGTCCAGCATTCCAGGTGGCTCAGTAAGCAGAGTCATTGCCAGATACAGCTGAGGTTTCAAGTCCAGGCTCTGACAGGAGAGGACTGTTTGGTGGTGCTAAGACACGGAGGGGTCCAGGTCTGGAGCGGATGCTGGGAGGTCTGAATTGGATCGCTGGTGTAAGTCTGTGGAGGAGCGGAGCATATGGTATCCCGGCTTGGTATCCCGGCTTGGACTGTTTAATATACTTTCTATGGATTAATCAGTGCTTTAATTATATAATTGTATACTCACACGCAATTTTTGGCACAAGTTTAGTACTTAATTTATAATTAACCTCACCAGGAGCAAAGCGAATTGGACTTAGTACATACACTGATCACACACTAAAATATTTTCCAATATAATTTCATCTCTGTGGTGATCTATTGTTTTATTGTTTCGCTGTGATAGAGCGTTTTTTGTGTTTTAGCTATCTTGTGAGTTAGCGTTTTTTATCTTTCACGCACTTATATACGTTTTACTTCATAATTGCACCGTAGATTGTGTATATTTATATAAGGTAAAAACTAGTTGTTTATTTATATAAGGTAAACTAGTTGTTTACCCACCAATTTTATCATAATTTACACTAATTATAATTTGCGTCACTACAGGGTAGCGCCATATCCCCATCTTTCCTCTTTTTATGGGTTCAGTCTTGCGCACTTTGATAAGCTCTAGAAAGTCAGTTTCTAGAACTACCTATTATAGAGTCTGGAAGTCATACATTTCTTGGTGTGAGAAAAGGAAATGGAACCCTCGTAGGTATACAATTGGAAGAGTTCTCGCCTTTCTTCAAACAGGAGTAGACTTGTAGCTCGCTTTAGGGACAATTAAAGGACAGATTTCGGTCTTATCGTTTTTTTCCAAAGACCAATTGCATCCCATTCTTTGGTGCGAACCTTTCTCAAGGGAGTAGCACACCTGAGGCCACCGCTTAAACCACCTTTATGTCCTTGGGACCTAAATTTGGTACTGTCAGCCTTACAGAGTCCACCCTGTGAACCTATTAGGCATATCCCTTTTGTCCTATTGACCAGAAAATTAGTTTTCTTAGTGGCTATAACATCGGCTAGAAGGGTGTCAGAATTGGCCGCCCTTTCTTGCAAAGAACCTTTTATGATTCTTCATCAGGACAGAGTGGTCATGTGCCCTCGTCCGGATTTTCTACCGAAGGTGGTTTCCAAATTTCATTTGAATCAGGATATCATTTTACCTTCCTTTTTTCCAAACCCTAAAACTAGGGAGGAAAGGTCGCTTCACTCATTGGATGTGGTGAGGGCGATGAAAGTTTACTTGGAAATGTCAGCTCCCTTTCGGAAGACTGATTTTTTTTTTGTCTTGCCTGAGGGTCCTAAAAAAGGACAGCCGGCAACGAGTTCAACTATATCCAGGTGGATTCGTCAGACTAATATCCAGGCATATGGATTAAAGCGCAGGGTTCCACCCCGGGATTTAGGAGCACACTCCACTAGAGGGGTTAGTGCATCATGGGCAGTACGCCAGCAAGTGTCTAATGGCTCAGGTTTGCAAAGCGGCCGCTTGATCTTCAGTTCATACGTTCACCAGGATTTACCAGGTGGATGTGAGATCTCAAAAAGAGACTGTTTTTGGCCACAGCGTGTTGCAGGCAGCTTTATAGTCTCAGGCCCGTTGGGCTTAGGGATAATGTGTTCCCCCCCTCAGATGCATTGCTTTAGGACATCCCACATAGTCATTATTATGGTGCTCTGTGTCCCGTGATGTACGATAAAGAAAAACGGATTTTTAAAACAGCTTACCTGTAAAATCCTTTTCTTGGGGTACATCACGGGACACAGAGGTCCCTCCCCTCTTTTGGGATCGTCATTGCTTGCTACAAAACTGAGGTACTTCCTGTATAGGAGGGGTTATATGGGAGGAACCGTCTTACTATTGGTTGCCAGTGTCCAGTCACCTAAAGGTAAGCGTATAACCCACATAGTCATTATTATGGTGCTCTGTGTCCTGTGATGTACTCCAAGAAAAGGATTTTACAGGTAAGCTGTTTTAAAAATCCGTTTTTTGGAAAGTAGATAGTCCAAGGTATTAAAGTTGTGATTTTTTTGTCATAATTTTTTGGAAATTAAAGAAATAAAAAAAAAGTTCACAATTATTTTTTTTTTAACATACTGTCACCAGTGTAGTACAGTATCATCATATAACTGGTGTGGCAGTGATCAGGGACACTGACTGGTGACAATAGGAAAAAAATAAAAGTTATAATTTTTTTTTAAGCTTTTTTTTTTCTTTTTTATTATATTTTTTTCTTTTATTTTTTACAATTTTTTTTCAACACACTGTGACCAGAGCAATATAATGTTACCATAATAACAATGTGCTATTTTGGGAAAGTGATCAAGATTTTTTATTTTTTACACAATTTGTTTGCTTATAGCAGTCAATTACATTGCTATAAGCAAGCATTTTACTGAACGAAACTGAATCATTCAGTTTGTTTTGTTGTGATTAGCTGTGATTGGCCAAAGCTAATCACATAGTAAAGATGGGCTGTGATTGACCATGTCTGTACCATGTGATCAAATTGATCAATCACCGTTAGCAACACAATTGTACACAATGGATGGCATGAAAGGAAGCCATCCTTTGTGTACAACTATCATGTGACCTGCTGTGACCTGATCAGTCATGGACACAGCTGGTGACAGATCGCGCCGATGCGCAGCCCAGCACGATGGGCGCTTCCTGACAAGACATCATATGACCTCCAATCAGGGTGTTAAAGCACCCACCCAGCCGTCAATTGACTATAGGCTGGGTGGGAAGTGGTTAAGATTCAAGTTTTGTTTGTTGTGTGAGGATTGGAGGTTTGTTTTATAGTTTCATATACACTATCCACAATCCATTAAAGTGGTTGTACACCCTGTATGACCACTTTTACCTACAGGTAAGCCTATGTTAAGGCTTACCTGTAGGTGCTTGAAACGGTTTAGGAGATATTTACTAAAATGCTAAGCACCGATGACTATGCCGTATGCGCCCTTTAGAAAGGGCACATTGTGCCCTTTCTAATTGGGGTCATGCTGTGACTGGCGGCTCCCACGCGCATGCGCGGGAGTGACGTCATGCGACTCCGGACAGTCACAAAGCCAGAGTTCGCGGCCCCGGAAGGAAGAGAGGCGAAGATGGATGCTCCCTGCTAGTGGGGACAATGGAGACATCGCGGGCTTCAATGTCAGGTAAGTGACACATAATGGGCTACTATGTGATGCATAGTAGCCCATTATGCTTTACCTTTGCAGAGAAATAAAGAGGAAGTAAAACCCAGCAGGGTTTACTTCCTCTTTAAGACACTGGATGTCTTACATACACAGTGTCTCACATACCCTCCCCCTCTGCTCAGACCTGTGGGAAAGAGCACATTTTCCCAACATACAGCAGATGTGTGACAGTACAACAAAATTCTCTTGCTGGTCTCTGGCCTTGATTAACTTTAAAGTCTTGCAGAGCTAGAAACCATCTTGCAACCCTTACATTGTTCCCTTTCTTCCTCTGTGCATATTGAAAATTTTTTTGCACCTTCTGTGAGTGGGAATCCTAGTCAAGACAAAAAATTACATTAGCATACCTTTCAGGGTTCTATTCATTATAGCAGCCTATCAGTTTGGAGGTGATAATTGGCATGTGTAGGTAAGTCATTTTCAATACCCAACACAGTTCACTGGTTATGCCATATAGTATATCATGGAAAACTGAAAAACAGGGTATGCCAAGCTAAATTTTGGTTCTTCATGCATATCTTTACATTTTCCTATGCAGTTCCCAACTTGGGATCCCACAACCATGTGGTCCAAAAATTTTCTCTGACTACTGCAATGCCTGTTTTTTTCCGGCACCAGGGTAGTTTCATTAGAAAACACCTACACAATAAACACATGCACACCTTTGGCTGCTCCCTTGCAACTTTATGAAATCCTGGTGAGGATGGAGCCCTGAACACCAGTCAGCACCCCTATAGTAATTGCTGTGCATAGCACCAAAATGTGTTCCCAGGGTTCGAAGGTTCATCCTACCAATTACTTTGTAAAGATTCTGAGCTCCCGAACCCTCACCAGGCTTTGCCAAGCCATTTTTTTCCACTAAAAACAAGCGCCCTGGAGTCCCTCAGCTGCACAAGGAAAAACCATGGATTACACAAAATAATCCTTACAACTGCAAAACTGCACACGAAATGCTGTTTCACCTTGTGATCCGGTGCAACTTTGTCACAATAGTTACATAGTTAGTCGGGTTAAAAAAATATACCAGTCCAACTAGTTCAACCTATAGAAAAATAACTTCTCTAAAGAAATAAAAGCATCCCCTATCTCTTAAGCATCCCCTACCTGAACTTAAAAATGAACCTGATGTTACTCCTAAAACCATGCCTTTAACACTTATGCCGTGTAAACACAACCGGACTTTTCGCCGGACTGAACTTCGAAGGACTTTTCGACAGAGATCCGACAGAGTTCCGACGAAACTGACTTGCCTACACACGATCACACCAAAGTTCGATTGCTTCTAACGTGATGCCGTACGACCGGACTAGAAAAGGGAAGTTCATAGCCAGTAGCCAATAGCTGCCCTTGCGTCCTTTTTTGTCCGTCGGACTAGCATACAGACGAACTGATTTTTCGATCGGACTTGAGTCCATCGGAAAGATTTGAAACATGTTCTATTTCTAAAGTCCGACAGATTTTTCAACAGAAAAGGTCCGATGAAGCCCACACGATCGAATTGTCCGACGGATTTGTTCTGTCGGACCAGTTCGGTCGAAAAGTCAGGTCGTGTGTACACGGCATTACTTTCCCTCTCCCAACAATCTTTAACTTGTTGCTAGCTTAACTCATCTAACCCTTAACGTAGAATTTCAGACAAAACCTAGCTACTCTTAAAAATGCTCCCTCTTCCCTCCTAACACATATTCAGGCTAACCTATGTAAGAAAGATCTGTATACTTACCTATTTTCCAGCCACTCTGGTCTGGTCACATGATCTTGCTTCCCTCTGTCAGGCAGTGGGGACTGCACGAGAGTCATTCCCAGGCATTATCTGGGAGTGAGGGATGTGGCGTCAGACCACCGGCCACCTCTACCAACTTGTGACAAATGGCTGGTCAAACGCACACACTGTCACTGATATGTGACAATGACTCTCTCAGCCCCACCCTGCACAAAGACTTTCTGTCTTGTGGGACCACACAGTCTGAGTGTCTTCAAGCTGAGAGTGATTATCCTTAGGTTTCATTAACTACGCAGTTAACCCTTTATACCCCAAATCACTTGTTGCCACCAGATATTTAACTTAAATATCCAGGTTCACAATATTAGCTATAGCAATTATGACGTCAAAATAAATGTCTGTAACACACACTGTCACCACAGACAGTTATATCCAGAGATTTACCATATGGTAGCACTCTTCAGAGAGACAGGGATTCCTTAAGCTCTGAATTAGTGCATCAGAGACAATTTTAACACTTTTCAAAATATTGTTTAATTATAGAAAAGGTAAAACGGTGCAAACAAAATATTTACAGAAAAAAGGTTTTATGGCTCATGTACACACAGAATAGGCTGACCGCCAGCCGCTGGTAAATGTAAAACGCTGCAAAATTGTGCTACGATTTTGCCGCGTTTTGCGTCCGGAGGGCGAAACTTTCCTATTGCGATTCTTCTCTGTTCGGGAGAGGGAGGTTGAGGAAAGTTGACCCACCCTAACTGCAGTAGCTTTTGAACTCTTGAAAAAAAGCCTATGTGTACATGGACACATAAGCTTTTAGGGAGCTGAGTTTGGGATCTTTGGCAAAAAACACCAAAAGCTCCTAAACTCAGGTTTAGAAGCTGAAGTGTACATGAGGCCTAACAAAGCAAAAAGAGACAATAATGCAACAGAAAAACAAAAGGGTTTTAAGAATGAAAATACTTAGAGGTTGTAAACTCTGAAAAAAAAACCTTGTAAGAGAAAGGCATAATGAGCTAGTACGCATCGCATACTTTACTTTAACTAGGGGATCCCAGATCCCCCCCCCCCCCACCCCTACCCATTCACCAAAAAAGTAGTGTAATGTGACAAAAGACAATAGCCATTTTTTGACAATTCCTTTATTAAAAATGTCTTCTTCTTCCCCGCTTCTTCCTCCGGTCTTCTCCTTCTTCCTCCAGATTCTTCTTCCCCCGCTTCGTCCTCCGTTCTTCTTCCTCTGCTGCCGCTCCTGCTGAAGATTAAAAAACAAACTCTGATGCTGCGATGGAGCAGGTGACGTCATTCCGAGACCCGGCTATAGAGAGCCAGGCTATATCGACCTCCAGGCTGCATGCTCGGATAAGGGTCTGGTATGGATTTTGGGGGGACCCCATGCTAATTTTTTTTAAATAACAGTTTTTGGGATATATTTTGCTTAATTTGGTGTGTAGAGAGAAATCACATTTAGTTGACATATTTCATGGCTTACCTAGTCCACAAAATAATTAATAGAGCCCTGAATTTCAGCTTTGAAGCAGGATTTTTTTTTTGTTCTGTTTTTTGGGGCTTTTCTTTCCCTTCCCCTCATTACACTTTCTACTCAAGGACTTGCACAACCAAATACTTTTGTATGCAACTAGATTTAATACACATTTGACGGGGTATGAATTGTTTGCACATATAAAATATGTACTTCAAGTCTGCAAAAGCCAAACAAAGCAAAAAACAATCAACTTTATTTCAACATCAGTATAAACATTTGTTACATTAATGTACTTTGGCCAAACAAACAAAAAAGGCATGGAAATGATGCTCCAGCATTTGACAATAATTAGAAGGGCCCTGCTCAAAAGAGCTTACAAGGGTAGGACACTAAAAATTATACACATTAAACAAATCACATTATAAACACAGGGATACAAAGCAAGCTAATGACAAGCATGACTAACCTTTTTTGTGATCAGAAGTCCTTGCCCCAAACCCCCAAAAAGTTACATGGCAAAATTATCATAAGCAAAAAAAAAAGACAAAATTAATACAAAAGGCAGAGCACAAACTACATTGACACACACATCAGGAATGAATTAGCAGGAACATTCCTTTTTATCTCAACCATTACAAAGCAGTTGTGAGTCTAACATGTGAGATTTAGAAGCAATCATCAAACAGCCTTAGTGGGGTGTAAATGGTTAAGAATTATGCAACCCCCCCCCAAAACCCACATCTATTTGTAACCCAATATATACTTTTTTTTTTTATTAGTCTCAGGCACACATATACTGTCAGTATTTAGTGACTGCCTCCTCCACATCATATGACCACCAAACAAATTAACAATAATACATAGCAAAAGTCCCATATGCAACTTGACAGGTATCCTCAGAATGAAAAGAAACATCGTATTGACCACTGGCCACAAAATCCTGGAGAGCGAATATACTGTATCACTGACCTGTAAATTCAACAACTTCTGTAACATCCACAGCGATCATCTTCAGACCCACTTCACCATGATATTCAGGCTTTACTTGTATTCTCATAGAATTTCACAAACGCACTGAACCCCGCAACATGGCGACGCCCTTTATTGGTTCCACCTTTTTTGGCCTCTTGTTTATCCAGGGGTCCCCCTAGAAGAGGGGCCCCTAGAACACCCCCCAACCCAAAGCCTAGGCGTACATGACACCTTCTCTTGAGTCAGGAGGCTGAGAAGCCATCTTTGTAAGAAAAAGTCAGGCCTGTTCTTAGGCCAAACACCCCAAACCCTTACCACAAATGCAGGCCTCTAAATAACCTAACTAAGCTTGCTTATCTCCACCCACCCAGTAAAGGACATACCCACTAGTGTAACTGAATCTGTCTCTTGAGGTAGGACTCAAGTGGTCACACCTGTTCATTAGGAATACACTCTTTACATATGAAAAATGCCTCAGCATTGATATCTGGGCAGGGTAAAGCTCAAAATAACTCATGTCCAAGGTTCTGGCCATGATCAGTGCTCCCAAAAATCTCCAAATCAAACTTGTACGTTGTTGGGCATGTGGAGGGTCCAAAACAGGAAATGACAACTTTGTGAGGGGTGCTTTACACAAATTGATGACAAAGCACATTCATCATTCATCATAAGCATACAACATTAAAATATGTGTGCAGCATCACACCAGACATATACATCCATATCTTGGCCAATACGGAAAAATCTATAGAAAATGTGTATCATCACACGGAGTGGCGCCGTGGATACACTAAAGATAGTACCGTGCCGCGTCCTTTTAATTACATATATCAAAAACCGGGGGAGAAGGGACTTATGGACTTTTTAGGCACCACAAAAAATATAGATAAAAATTCCTTATTTTATTTGATATCAAGAGACATACATAACAAAACAAAACAAAAATAATAATGGTTTAAAACACAACATGTGTCTGTACTAGAATCATTGCTATACAACACCGTCTACAGTACGAAAATCTTCGGGCATTTAGGAGAAATAGCTTCCCATGTGGATAGGTCCGGAGAGATGGCTATATAGCAGTTTCATAGTCAGTTCACATGTTGGGATTGATCGATGCTCGACATGTTTCGCGTATGGATTACGCTTCCTCAAGAGCAATAGCCGTATATGATGTAGCTATCAAGGTATATAACATTACAGTTAATTATTAGTACATATACACATAGGTGAGAAACAGGCGTCTACAAGGGCGCCACATATCTAGTACCAAAAAGAACAATTGTGCGCTTGCTCATATAAGAGTGGTGGTGGGCGCCAGCGCCCCAGCGATACTAAAGGACTGCTATGGGGGCGTGCACAACATAGTTATAGGTGGTATATACGATGTATTCAGGTTTGTAACCCCGGTCAGGTATTTAGGAAAAGAAAAAGGACAAAAAGTGGGGGGGGAAAGGGGGGGGGGGGGGAAGGGAGGGGAAAGGAGAGGGGGAAGAGGGAAAGAAAAAGGGGGGGGGGGGAACAAGGGGAAAAGGGGGAGGAGGGGGAGGAGGGGAAAAAGGGGCAATGAATGGGAAAAAAGAGGGGGAAGGGGAGAGATGGGAAGACGGAAAGAAGGGGGGAAAAAAAAAGGGGGGGGGGAAGAGACAGGAAAGGTAGGAGGAAAAGGGGAAAGAGGGGAGGGGGGAAAAAAAGGGGAGGAAGGGAAAGGAAAAGGTTGAGGGGGTGTGTATATACATAGGTAGCACCGACAATTGATGAAAGTAAATTATAAAGACAGTACTTACATTTAAAACCAATATGAAACATTAAAGGGGGGGTAATAGTCCGCTAGCAAGGAAAGACCAGGTGACTTGACCATATAATAGAGCTTTTCGTCTCCGAGTCAGTACCGGTATGTTTGCTCTTTTCTTATATACATGTATATGAGCCTGTTTTTGAAGTAGAGAAGGTAATGCACTTTTAAAGAAAGAAAAGGATACATATATGTATATATGTATATATATCAGACGTAAGCATTTACATATCTGTATATGTGCCAATAGTAACCTATTTCCTTGCTGTGGTCTAGGACACTCACCGCTATTAGTTTTATGGATCGAGGACTGTAGTCTATGTGCCTCTGAGTTTTACCATGGAGTGCAAGCAGACATAGAGCGCAGCGTCACTGTTATGATACCCAGTGTAAGCTAGGGTATAAATCCTAAAGTATAAATGGAACCAGGAACATAGGGAAGAGAAGAATACAGAGGAGGGGAAGAAAGGGGGAGAATGGAGCCTCAGTTAAAAGTATAAAGTCACCATCCAGCAGTATATGCTATAATCCAATTGATGCCCTAGTTAGACACAATACCTGAATATAAAGAAGGGGAAGCCTATAGCGTGTGTAGTCCTCCTGATCCTGGAGCGGAACGCACACTGAGTCAGGACGCTGTCCTTTTTGTGTGCCCGTCCCGTCCGTCGACGTCCAATCGGCGGCCGCCGACGTGACGTCATCCGGACCGGCCAAGGGCTCTACGTGCGCATGCGCCCCCACCAACCGGAAGGGCCGTCAATCCGAACGGCGCCTCCAGTAAGAGGGCGGCGCACACACATCGCGAGCTGCATCCGCCGGCTAGAGTAGCCAGCCGATGCGCGCGCCGCATCGGAGGGGACCAATGCGGCGCTGGGCGGCCGCATAGCAGTAAAGAATGCACCACCAGGTGGCACCAGCGTACACCCCCATCCGTGGAGCCAAGCGCACAAGGAGAAATTATACACATGTACCTTGAAACAAAGGGGGGTTAATTAAAACATATATCACAATACAAAGGAGCAATATAGAGATTTCTAATATTGCATATGAGTACCTCCATACTTATACTTGATAAATCTGCTCACTAGCGAATTATATATGTACCTTCAATATGACCTCTATATCTATACGATGGATATTGGGCCCGTGTGAGTTTGTTCAGATTGACCAGAGGGGGCATATGCTTGCAGAAAAAGCAACCAATGGAAGTTACAAAAAGGGTTTATAAGACTGTGATTCATTAATGCCAGGGGCCCGAGTCGCATTTAAACGCTCTATCCACAAGGTTTCCTGCCTTAAAATTTGTTTGTCCCAGTCACCGCCACGGGGGCTTCTGGGAATAACCGCAAGGGCGAAAAAGGAGACCACCGAGGTGTCGAATTTGTGGTAGAGGTCCAAGTGTCTACTGACAGATGTAATCATTTTTCCTCCTCCAGAATAGTATACATGATCTTTAATACGTGAGCGGAAGTGTCGGATAGTTTTTCCGACGTAGAAGGCTTGACACTCACAGGTCATGAGGTAAACTAGGCCCTGAGTCTCACAGTTAGCATGAAAATGAGGAATAAATGTTTCTCCATTGGGGAGTTGGAATCTAGTCCCTGTGCGGATCCAGGGGCAAAATGAACATCTGCCACATCTGGTCATTCCTGTCAGATGTGATTGTGTTGTAGAGTCATTGCTAAAATGACTGGATGTGAGTTTGTCCCTAAGGGATCTGCTTCTTCGAAAGGTAATGGTGGGGGTGGGGGTGGTATACTTGGCCAGGATCGGGTCTTCGCGTAATAGCGACCAATGTTTGGATAAAATATTCCGTATTTCCGCATGTTGTTGGGAGTATTTTGTGATGTATCTAACCATTGTGTTTGCTTTTGGGGCTTTTTGTTGATACAGTAAAGTGTTGCGAGATTGGCGCAACACTCTGTTGTACGCACAACGGAGTAATGATTTGCTATATCCCCTTGCTTTTAGACGCTCACGGAGTGCTTTAGCTTGTAATTTAAAGTCCTCTGTAAAGG